>NC_085858.1:43548542-43561042 GCF_034702125.1 Engraulis encrasicolus | reverse complement strand
GTGGAAGAGGAGAGGTAGAGAATGGCGTGGAAGAGGAGAGGTAGAGAATGGCGTGGAAGAAAGAGGAGAGCAAGAGAATGA
Source organism: Engraulis encrasicolus (assembly GCF_034702125.1). NCBI lineage: Eukaryota > Metazoa > Chordata > Actinopteri > Clupeiformes > Engraulidae > Engraulis > Engraulis encrasicolus. The sequence continues at coordinate 43,560,961 of NC_085858.1, read as the reverse complement.
GAGAGGTAGAGAATGGCGTGGAAGAGAGATGAGAGGTAGAGAATGACATGGAAGAGGAGAGGTAGAGAATGGCGTGGAAGAGGAGAGGAGAGGTAGAGATGAGTGGCGGAGGAGAGGTAGAGAATGGCGTGGAAGAGAGATGAGAGGTAGAGAATGACGTGGAAGAGAAAGGAGAGGTAGAGAATAGACTAGGAGATGAAGGATGTGTATTTGCCTTGGCCTCCATAAGCATGTTGACCGCATGTGAGTGTTGTGTTTGAATGGTTACAGTAGGGCTGTACGAGAATGGAAAAAATGATAATCACGATTATTTGGGTCAAAATCATTATCACGATTATCAATCACGGTTGTTGATTTTTTGCTGATTTAAAAAAAAAAGTATAACAAAATGAAAAACCAAGAAGGAATTATTTACGGGAGGAGCAAAATAAAATGAGTTGTAGCTATTATGTAAAAGGCAATAGCATGACACGTATGTAGACAGATTTCTGGCCAGAAGCACTAGCCTGTCAGTATGGTCTGGCTTCAAAGACACTCTTGAAGGCAGGTCACTATGCAGGAGACACTGACGAAGGCAACAGCCGAAACGTTTGTCTACACTTCTGCTGCTATGTAAATAATAAAAAAGAAAAAAAGAACCCGAGTGCGATCCACTTTTTCACCTTCCAGGTCACTATGCTTCGAAATCACAATTTCGCTATCACGATTGTAACAATATTTTCGATTATTATCGATTAATTGGGCAGCCCTGGGTTACAGCCAATAATACAGAATAGAGGGGATAACGTACGTTCTAATCGGAAGTGAAGCAACGGTGGGCGGTGGGACAAGACCCGGAAACCGGAAGAAAATTGGCAATTCCCATTCATCTCTATGGGCGACTTGCAGAAGCCAATGTATCTCCTTGCCAACTCTTGCAGAGTCTATTCTATCACGGCAAGTGGTAGTTTCCCGTCTGCTCCAAACAAGCCAAATATTCTTTTTGGGCTGACCCTTTATTTCAGATAGTTATTTTAAATTGCTTAAATGACCAATGATCATTGTTAGTTGACTTGATTGACAGCTAGAATTCTTTTAGAATTATTTTGATTGACAGTCAAAGACAACCACGGTCAGCAGTCATTCTCATCCTCACAGATCAATGGCGGATGCTTCAAAGCAGTTGAATGGATTCTTTTCCCCTGTTCACCATACTTTTACACATATTGATTTTTTTTTCTTTTTACTTGATAGCAGGATGCTTTCATCTGTATCTTCTTGTCAATGATGTTGTTTGTTAATCAAAAAAGAAAAATGTACATCTGTGTGAAAGATTGTCAGATCGTTTTACTCAATAAAAAAAGTTGGGGAAAACAAGCAGTTGAATGGAGTACAGTAGAAGAGCACGGTCCAGTATGTAAGTCAGCGATTACCTACTACACCATCTCCAAAGAATTGGGTCTATTTCCTCCCGCATACCAAAGGCTGAAATTTCACAACGCATGCTTGATATCACACATGCACAGCGGTCGCGTCCCTGAGACATATTAAGTTTAGGGATGGTTTTGGTCAGGGCACAAGTTTAAAAGTCCAACATTGCATTACTGACAGGATGGTTAGGGATGGTTTAGGGATGGTTAAGGGATGGTTTGGTAAGGGCATAGCATTTTTCGCATGTTGGTTTACGTGAGAAATTAGTCCCCAATTACAGCCCCTGACTCTCTTTGTTTATTCAGTCTTCTATTTTTCCTCTGCTCGTCTTTTTCTGTATGTTGATTCACGTTGACCAATTGTTGTACAATCATTCCTGTACACTCCAATCCTGTACCCATACATCCATACAGTACACACACACACACACACACACACACACACACACACACACACACACACACACACACACACACACACACACACACACACACACACACACACACACACACACACACACATACATACACACACAGGCAACAAACACACACACACACACACACACACACACACACACACACACACACACACACACACACGTGCCATGAGGAGCACACATGCTGCATTAAACTGGATGTCAAAGTGGCTTAATTAAAAGTAAAAGTTGCGGCTTCATTAGTCAGTAAACCTGATGGCATTTACACTTCAAAGAGAGAGAGAGAGAGAGAGAGAGAGAGAGAGAGAGAGAGAGAGAGAGAGAGAGAGAGAGAGAGAGAGAGAGAGAGAGAGAGAGAGAAAGAGAGTGAGGGAGAGCACAACAGCCAGAGGAAGAGAGAGAGAGAGTGGGACAGAGAGAGAGAGAGAGAGAGAGAGAGAGAGAGAGAGAGAGAGAGAGAGAGAGAGAGAGAGAGAGAGAGAGAGAGAGAGAGAGAGAGAGAGAGAGAGAGAGAACAACAGCCAGAGGAAGACAGAAATAAAAATAAAAAATGGAGATGAAATTGACTATCTTTGACCTCTTTCTCCCCGTATTTTCTTTCTCACGCTTCAGACTGTCTCTTCAGCTTGTATTTTCTCACACTTCCATTTTGTTTCAAAGACGGAGGAAGGCCTTGGGACAACATACTAGCACAAGGTGAGAAGAGAGAATAGCAAAAGTCTGACATACACATTACACATTCTGACAGATACATTTGTAAGGTGGTCCTCACAGCACACAAAGTCTTGTCCATTTGTATTGCTTGTCATAACATTTGGTTATCAATCATTTTTTGACTGAGTCTGTCTTAACCCGAGGAAACACAGTACAAGTATTACATGCATTGTATGCTGTAGCATTATTTTATTTTGTATTGTTTAAAATGGTGATAGAATGGTCATACTCTTCACCCAACCATACTGAGATTGTACTTGGTGTGTGTGTGTGTGTGTGTGTGTGTGTGTGTGTGTGTGTGTGTGTGTGTGTGTGTGTGTGTGTGTGTGTGTGTGTGTGTGTGTGTGTGTGTGTGTGTGTGTGTGTGTGTGTGTGTGTGTGTGTGTGTGTGTGTGTGTGTGTCTGTGTGTGTGTGTGTCTGTGTGTGTGCCTGGTTTGTGTGCTTGGTCTGCGTGCGTGCATGTGTGCGTGCGTGTGGTCAGGGTGGATGGGTGTTTGAAAAGAGAGAGAAAGGGAGAGAGAGAAAGAGAGAGAGAGAGAGAGCATGCATGTCTTTGAATGTTTTACTCTACACATATTGTACTACGTTCTCTCTCTCTCTCTCTCTCTCTCTCTCTCTCTCTCAAGCACACACACACCCACACACACACAAAAACTAGTAGTGAATCACACAGACACACACACACACACACGCACGCAAGCACGCACACACACACACACGCACACACACACACACGCACGCAAGCACGCACACACACACACACACACACACACACACACACACACACACTGTAGTGAATCACAGTGAGCTGTCCCGGTATCTCTTATCAGAAGAGCCCTGTAGTGCTGTAGTGTGCCGCTGATGTCACTCTTTTGTTTTTATCTCATGAAGATTAATCTTACTCCGACCTTTTCACCATCCATTTCTTTGACTCCTCATGTGTGTCATTGCTTTCTCTGGCTTACTGCCTCTGTCTTATAGTACCGCAGTGCATTCCTCTACTTCTCTTCCCATTATACAGTGGTACATATAATATTCAGCAGGGGTTTGATCTCAATATTTTCTCCGCACTGGATCAAATGTATAGGGCGAGGAAAATATAAGCAATTGGTGTGCAGTCATAATAATAAAAAATGCATGGCTCACACACACATACGCTCACAGCATGCATGAACATAAGCACACACACACATACACACACGCACCCACACATACACACACGCCCGCATGGACGCATGGATGCATGCACGCAGCTCGCACGCACGCAGGCACGCAGCCACGCATGCACGCTCACACACAGACACATAGACACAGACACACACACACACACACACACACACACACACACACACACACACACACACACACACACACACACACACACACACACACACACACACACACACATAGACACAGACACACACACACACACACACACACACACACAGTTTCCCAACGGGCAGGCTGTGAATCTTATATACAGTAGGTTATAGTATTTGACACAGTATTTGATCCCTTGTGCACTGAGCATTCCATCCATCGATACAGACAGAAAACCTACTGGTTGTAAGCAGAAGATTTTTTACAGACGTCGCTCCTGCAGAGTAACAGCTGGCCTCCGCTCAGCATTCATTTCTAATAACCTGGATCAGAACGAGATTGAAATCAATACTCATTACCAGGAAAGCAACTAAGTACGGTGAGCAAGCGGGACAGGACAGGAGAGGACAGATGCAATTGGACCTGGTTGTTGTTGTCCCCACCGATCCTATCAGATGTGACTGCATGGCGGCCCATTGCTGGTCCCCGTGGACCCATTTATGTAACCACTACCACTGCTGCTGCAATACTCAGGGATGTTTCAAGGGATTTGGGGGCCCTAGGCAAAGACGACAGAGGGGGGGGGGTCCCTTTACCCCTGCTTTTCAAACCACTCGGGAGGGCCTTTCTCAAGGGGAATTCAACAAGAGTGCACTTTTCGATCATATTTTAAATTTAGGGAATGCTGATGCAGATGAGAAGGTCGTTATTGATGCTGATGACAAAGCTGTTATTGAAATACATTACCAGTCATTATCAAGGGCCCCTTGGTAATGGCAATCGCCTAGTTTGCTTGCCTGGTTGTGACAGCCCTGACAGCACTGCCATCAGGGCTGGATTACGATGGCCTGGGGCCCCTAGGCTACAGGTTGCTGTGGGCCCCCCGGAAGTCGAATTTCGTGACAAATTGACATAGACAGTGCAATGATTATAAGCTAGGAATTAAGGATGCCATGTCTACCAACTTTACTCGACACAACAGATGATTTTTTTTTTCAATAGTAAATCTTGTCACAACTCTGCAAATTTTTCCCTTTTGGCTGATACAGGAGCCCCTAGCAGGTGGGGGCCCCTAGGCTGCAGCCATATCTAACCTTTGCATTAATCCGGCCCTGACTGCCAATCCCCAAGCATTGATACGCTAGCCTGCTAGGCACCGTGGGAAATGGCCCGCTGCTCAAAAGCAATTAAAAGATGGGGTGCAACAGAGCCGTGCTGTTAGGCTCACTGCACCTGGGGCAGATTGTACTGTGGTGACACAAAATAAGACCAGACCAGAAGGCTCTTTTCTTTAAAAAAAAAAAAAAACAGAGCTGTCAGTGCCAGCTTCAGTAAAAGTAAAAAAGGAGAAAACTCTTCAGGTGGATCCAACGTTTTCTGATCAGACAGATACATCTAACAGTTGTAATTGAAGGTGTTGACAGCGCTGCTTTCTTGCCCATCACAGGTCAGAATACATGTGCCTCTGTTCAGACTGCTGCACGTGGAAAAAAACTGTAATGTTTTGACAAAAATAAGACTGGGCAGGTATTTGCTACCTAATCGGACACAGCAGACCTGTCATTTGATAAAATCCTTTTCTAAACCTTCTGATCATGATTAAATGGGAAGATCTGACAGGTGGATGTAGAGTAGATCTTGACAGCTCTACTTCAGACCTGTACCATAACACAGCCACTGTAAGTCGAGTATGGGACTACATTGAGTGGGATAATCCTGTGCCATGTCAGTGTCAGACTGTGTAGACTACAGTATGCGCTTCAATTCTCCATCTCGAGGAAGTGATTTGGTATGTTATTCAGGTCTAACATGGTGGTTAAATTCCCATTTCTAGAAAAATGATATACATTCAAGTTACTCAGTGATTTTAAATGTAAAGTTCACATAGGATGGCTGTAGTCTCTCTTCCTTTTTCTTCTTCAGGACATTCAACTGCTTTCACTTCTTGAAAACGGCACCTCAGACAGGAGACCGTGAAAAAGCTTGGGTTAGGAGTGGGACAGGGACTTTTTTCTTCACGCTTGTTTTTACAGGCTCAGGAGTGTTTCAGCCTCAAGGTGACTGCTAAAAATGCATGCAAAGGCAGGAGGATTTGGTCAGTCAAGTCTTTGGTGGCTGCCCCCTTGCACTGGTGAGGCATAAATGCAATGTCATTGTGTGCAGTGTGCTGTGGAGTGCTGTGTCACAATGACAATGGGAGTTGGAGTTTCCCAGTTGGGCTTTTTCTTTTCTAAAAAGAGTTGAGAGCCCTACCGTGACTCTAGCGGTTGGACACTAGACTGCTATGCCGCCGACCCAGGTTCGATTCCAGCTCAGGTCATTTGCCGATCCCTCCCCATCTCTTTCCCCACTCATTTCCTGCCTGTCCTTCACTATCCTGTCCAGAATAAAGGCAAAAAGTAAAAAAGAGTTGCAAGAGCAAGCACATTAATGGGTTATTATGGTGAACTTAATGAATAAGGAAAAGAAAGTCTTCAATATCGCCCGCGGGTAAGTTCTTATTGATGTCCCCGCAGGTCTTTTCCGTTTCAAGCGTTATTAAAGTTCCACCCTAAGGTATCCCCCTGCCTCGTTGGTTTATAAACAGCTTTAAAAATGCATTGCAGCGAAATTACATAATCACACTTCTGTCAAGACCACTTCAGTCAAAGCAATGAGAATAAAGAATACCACAGAGTGGATGTTGCAAAGCAACTTTGCTTCTAATTGTGAGACAATTTGTACTTGTCGGTATGATTCAGAGGAGGTTCAGAGAGAGGTCCTGTCTGTTTTCATGGGCTCCCTGAAAGCCAAATCAGGTGATGAAACAAGTGGGAGCAGAAAAACCCTGGTTGAACAGGACTTTCTTCTCTTTTTGATCATTTGCTTGTCCTGCTCTCAGGTCAGACGTTTGGATGTACGGACTTTAACTCACTGTCCCTGAAAGCCAAGACAGCACACATCCACCAGCATCACAGTCGAGGTGAAAAAAAACCCTTTAACAAGACTGAAGTGTACATATTTCTCATGTTTCTCACTGTTTCTACACAGCATTTGACCCTTTCATGCAGGGTCTTTATATACCGTCTCTATTGTAACTTTCTCACCAAAATGGTTATGGCAATGTCTTAATATGTTACTTAAGGTAATGTCATAGGAATGTTATTATGTTATTATGTAGTTGAGCTTTTTTCTGCAAACAGTGAATTCGCCATTTTGTATTTCTAGATGAAGATGGCGGAGAAGCAGTTTGCAAAGGATTTCCCAGAGCAGAGCAAGGAGAGCTGACAAAAAAGTTTGAGTATCAGATATTGATTTCCAGTTAGCAACAGCTGATTAGTGTCATGTGCAGCTTACAGTGTGCGGCTGTTAATAGCCAAAGAGACTAACTGCGACCCAGCCGTGGCTTAGTTGGCTGGGCACTGGACTGCTATGCGGACGACCGGTGTTCGATTCTTGACCTAGGTCATTTCCCGATCCTCCCCCGTCTCTCTCTCCCTCTCATTTCCTGTCCCACTATTCACTGTCCTGTCTAGATGAGGTTAAAAAACAAAAAAAACAAATATTATTTTAAAAAAAGAGATGAACTGGCATGCCAGTTGGGAGATGGAAGAAGCTCTACTTTTGAATCTGCCTACAGAGCGTTGTCATTTACTACCTGAATCTGCCTACAGTGCGTTGTCATTTTCTACCTGCCACATCCCTATCCCATTCAGGGTACCGTACTCATATTTTCTGTACAAAAATGTACCCTGAATATCACCCTGCCACCTCTGGCTGACAAAAAAATGGACATTGCAATAATAATTGATCATTTTTCTTGTAAGCACAGGTTTCCTTCATTTCATTCAAGGAAACTGTATTTTTCAGCTGGACAGACCATTAAAATCCAGGACAATCAGTGAAAATTGTGACAGGTGGCAACACTACGATTAAGAGGTGTAGTCATCTTCCTGCCACTGCAATATCCCATTTACTCCCTTTTCACACAAAAAATCTTCAGTGTTTATTTAGTCGTTCACATCAAGAGCAAATCCTTTCTCTAAACAGCGTAAATAGCATAACAATGGTTGGACTAGCTAATCAATAGAACTGGTCTTCCCCAGAACAGTTCAGTTACAAAAGTTCAGATCTCAGTGGTGATAACAACAAAGGCACAGCCCTTCAAAAACAATACAGTTAATCTCAGCACTGTAGACAAACAAGTATTTGTGCCAACATTGCCTAACTTGAGCAGTTGAATTGTTAGGCTTGTTAACTCTCTTAGGGAGCTTTTTTGTGATGTGCAACAAAGCTTAATTGTGCCCTTTTATTGACATTTCAATTTGAGATATTCATAAGGAAGATTGAGTCATCTACAATCCTCCACCCACCTTTTATCCTGCTAGATAGAATACAGGAGCGAAATAGGACAGTTGAGTACAGTACTATACACACACTTTGTGTGTGTGTGTGTGTGTGTGTGTGAGTGTGTGTGTGTGTGTGTGTGTGTGTGCGTGCGTGCGTGCGTACTGTATGTGTGTGTGTGTGTGTGTGTGTGTGTGCGTGCGTACAGTATGTGTGTGTGTGTGTGTGTGTGTGTGTGTGTGTGTGTGTGTGTGTGTGTGTGCGTGTGTGTGTGCCTGCGTGCGTGTGCGTGCCTGTGTACGTGCCTGCGTGCGTGCGTGCGTGCGTGCGTGCGTGCGTGCCTGCATGTGTGAGTGTATGTGTGTGCGTGCATGTGTGAGAGTGTGTGCATACGTGCGTGCGTGTGTGCATGCATGTGTGAGTGTGTGACTGTGAGGTTTAAAGCCAAAGATGAGGGAGGGGATGTCAGTTGAGTACAGTATGAACTCCTTTATTGCCAGTAACGGTCTTCATTCACACTTTGAATGGTGTCAACGTTATCAGAGTAGTAGTCTCCACAATACACCTTTGCTATTTTAGTAGTCTCCGGAATACGCCTATGCTTTTTTCACAGCAGTAGGTCTTCTTTCATCTTTAAAATGACCACGCTGGAGAGAAAATAGTCTTTTCAAATTGCACGTTACAGTGCGTTCATTTGTGTGATTGTGTATGGTGTGTGTCCGTATCCATGTGTGTGTGTGTGTGTTTTCCGTGTCCGTGTCCGTGTGTGTGTGTGTGCGTGTATGCGCGTGTGTGTGTGTGTGTGTGTGTGTGAGAGAGAGAGAGAGAGAGAGAGAGAGAGAGGAGAGTAAGAGTACTGGGCAAAAGAATGTTTGTCTCACATCTGTTATGTCACATGCACATGACACACTTCACTAAGCTTTGACATAAATATGTTTGTACAATAAAATACACACAGCCACCGCCACCCACCCAACCAGCCAACCAACTACCCAGACACACTCACACACAGACACAGAGACACACACACACAGACACACTCACACACAGACACAGAGACACACACACACAGACACACTCTCACACAGACACAGACACAGACACAGCCACAGCCACAGACACACACACACACACACACACACACACACACACACACATACACACACTCTCACACACACACACACACACACACACACACACACACACACACACACACACACACACACACACACACACACACTGTAACAACCAAGAAAAACAACATGTACAACCTCTCATGGATGGACAGGCAGACAGACAGACAGACAGACAGACAGACAAACACACACACACACACACACACACACACACACACACACACACACACACACACACACACTGTAACAACCAAGAAAAACAACACACACAACCTCTCATGGATGGACAGACAGGCAGGCAGAGAGACAAACAGACAGGCAGACAGACAGGCAGACGCATGCACGCACGCACGCACACACACACGCGACTGTCTCTCCCTAAGACAGTCCCACAGACCACTTACTGCTCTGATTTCATTGTATTTTTCTGTCAGGCCACTGATTGAATGTGACTGGCACAAAGTGTTGGCTATTTGCTGCTTCTGGCTCTGAATGGAGAGAGTCAGGGATACAGCATGGAGCAGAGGGTTCAAGGGGGAGAGGGGGAGCTGTCCAAAATAGCAGACAGAGTTGTACGGTTTTGTGTGTGTGCCCTTGCGAGTGTTATGTGTGTATGCAATTGGGAGTGAGTGTGTGTGTGTTTGCATGTCTGTGCGCGCGTGTGTGTGCATGTATTTACAGTATACATTAATTTGATATTGATGTGATCAATGTCTCATGACGCCCCCCCCCCCAAAAAAAAAAACATACCCCCCCCCCCCCCCCACACATACACACACACACACACACACACAGTTTTTTGACATTCGTCTTAAACTGGTTTATCAACCAGGAAAAAACAACTGGCAATGAATTGACTGGCATTTAGTGAACAGGTGATCATAATGTCCTCTTTTCCAAGCGATCTCACAAACCCTTACCCAAGCTCTGCCTGATTCTATGCATTTTTTAGACTAGGCAGACAGCATTGGGTGCAACAGCACAACAATGTCTATAAACAAAACCATTTAAATTAAACAAAGACCGAACAAAGACACTCACAAAGAGCACCGCAATCCCTCTGACAACACTTTTCAACAAGTCTGTTCAAACACATCCACCTGGGCAGGCAGGTAAACATTTACACTTTCTAACAAATGGAAGTGTTTTCAAGTCCAGTTGCTTAAGAGATCAACATAGTACTCTCCCAGGTGCCAATAGATTTTTTGTGGCGTATTTATTGTGGCGTTTGTTTTTCTGTTCACTCTATTTGTTTTTGGAGTCCACAGTAAGTCAAACTATCCAAAGGCCAGAAACTAATAACTATTGGCTTCCTCAGCAAGAGCTTTGACAGCCTTGGCTGAACCCTGCAGCGTTTCAAAGACTATTCTGTGGTGCAGCACCACAGAATGAAAATCGAGCACCACAAGTTCAACAGCCACAAATACTGTACGTACAAGTGGTGGTACACACAACTCATGCGCTGGTCCGATGTTTCTTTTTTGCCTGAAGCCCCACTCAACTTTACTTGGTCTGTGGAAAAACACTGCTCTAGACTAAACCCTGGGCGCCACCCTCTTAGGCCGGTATATTGATATTTTCCATAGATGTTATCTCCACCAACAGGATAATGTGTGTATCGCACAGTCACCAATGGATGGCAGCAATATTCTGCCATTTTTCCCACAGTCTTTTGTTTTTATCTAGCACCTTTTAATCGTGTGTGCAGTGTATTCCATGTAAAGGCAATATGTGGGGTAAAAATGGCAGCGATCGTAGGCCTACTTGAGACATTTGTTATAATACAACAGATTGTTCAGCACGGTGTTCAATATCGAGGGACTACCTGTAAACCATTTGAAAAGACCCTGCCCCGGTTTGCCTCCCCCTGTTGGCAGGCCTGTTCAAAATGGCTCTACTGTATGTTAGTCCATTCAGTCAATTTCAAACAATTCATCAGCGTCTTGCTTTAAAGGTGCACTGTGTAGGATGGTGGTCAGAGTAGGTATTGCAACTATGCTGCTCATTGAAACTGTGCAGCCCATTGCCAAATGTAATCTTTTCATTCATATACTAAATAATAAATTAACATTTACTAGCTTGACCAATGTGTTGTGGGGTTTGCAGGTAAAAATATCTATTTCTGGACATTCTAAATGCCAGACCATGGAGAAGATCCCCCTTTTCATATATGAAAAATACTATTTTTCCAGTCATAATGAATACTTTGAGGTGGTATATATATTTGTGAAAACATTTTTTGAAAGGGCAGTATGAAACCTGGAAATAGACCACTAAATATTACACAGCGCACCTTTAACACACTGCCCTTGGCTCTATACTCCGTAAGTCTGACTGCCACCAGAGAGAGAGCAGGTGGTGATGGGAGAAATAAGAGCCTTGAAAGCAGAGAATGGACTTTGGTAAACCAATCATAGCATACACACAAGATACCGTGCCAGTATCCTACTCCGTTGGGCCAACACACAGGCTACTATAAGGCAGTAATAAATAGTAGCCTTTCCCATGTATCCTTAAGTCTATTGCAGTCAATCCATTTAGCCCACACACATGTATTCAAAATGGCGTGCGTACAATGGCGGTACTTTATTCTGCACTGTATCTATTCAGACATACCGCTTTTTAGACATACCGCTATTCAGGCACCAGATATGCCGTAGGGTTAGGGTCAGGGTCAGGGTCAGGGTCAGGGTTATGGTTACGGTTAGGGTAACTGCATGCACTCTCCCTAAACTGAAAATACCTGAGCAACAAACGTAGCACAAACCACAGACATGGCAGATTTCGGTGGGAAACGTGCCGGTATTCAGACAATACTGTAGACATCAATGTCTGAATAGCGGGCGGCATGTCTGAATAGCCCCATGTAACCCTTTTGCCCTGATGATGCCATCTTGCTAATACATTCGTTCCCTTTTCAATATCCATCTCTCGTTTTAGCTCGTATTCTCGTTTTCTCTATCATTCACTGCCATCATGTCTCTCTTTTCTTCACTTGCTCTATTTCCATCTCCATGTGTTTCCTCTCTCTCTCTCTCTCTCTCTATCTCTCTCTCTCTCTCTCTCACACACACAC
>NC_085858.1:43533542-43541042 GCF_034702125.1 Engraulis encrasicolus | reverse complement strand
CTCCTGCACCACCTTCTCCCCCTCCTCCTCCACCACCATTCCTTATCTGACAGAGCCAGGGCAGGCACCTCCATCTTTACATGCCTCCACCTTTACCTCCACCTCCACCTGTGCCTGGCCTCCTCCTTCTCTTCCACCTCCTCCTGCACCACCTTCTCCTCCTCCACCAACATTCCTTATCTGACGGAGCCAGGGCAGGCACCCCCATCTTTACATGCCTCCACCAATATCACCTCCACCAACTTCTCCACCTCCTCCTCCTCCTATACATCATCATTCTCCCTAGAATATTCATTCTCCCTATGCATTCCATCTTCTAGGGACGGGCATTGGAAATTAGCCTGGCTACAAATGCTATGATACTTATCTGTTAGGTTGTTGTACAGCCTACATGATGTGTATTTGTCCCTACTCAAATAAACCATAACTAACTGATTCTCTCTCTTACTTCATGTTCAGCCTGCATGCGTTAACCACATCAGAACATCGTCCATTCTCTTTCCACAGATACAAATGAAGTCAGTGGTGCCATCATGAAACCATTTTAGGAGTGTACTAGGTCAGGGGAAAGTTCAACTTGAGGTCATTTTGTGAAAATGAGCTATGGCACGGTTCGTTGAAAAACCAATCATAATAATGATATGCTTCGAACTCCTCCCTATTTTCCCCTGAACAATCATTCAAGTGTTTCACATCAGAACACTTCTTTGCCCCTGCTAACACGGTATGCCCAGCAGGGAATGCGGGTATTTTTCTAAATTAACGTCGCTTCATAAAGTGCATGGTTCCACCAGTAAAACAGGGAAAGGGAAATAGTTGTACTAAAGTATTACAACAGTGCCTTTACAAAGTAGTAACAAATTATTATGACTTGTTTATTCACATTTTGGCAGACATTTAAAAAAAAAGCTCGGTCTGAGCTGTGCTAATTATGCGGTGCTAATTCTACACTAATAGAGTTTTCAGGCCGACCCGAACAGTGCCGGTGCCGGTGCCCGCACCTGTTGCGTTCAGCACTAAAGTGCTTATCTGCGAACCACCCGTGTTCATACCGGGCTCTGAACTTTTTCCGCAGGTGTCTGCATTACCCAGATGAACCTGCTGACGGCCACGTTATTATCAAGGTTGGCAGAGAAAAACAAAGAATTGCTGTTCGCATTGCAAACCAACTTTCCGGTTCGTGAACGCTAATATCTGTGGCGTGAACATGACGGTCGGTCGGTTTGCGATTAGGTGCCGGAACGGTTCTCAGTCGGCCTGAATGCGCCTGTAGAGAGTCCATTTAACATCTTCTAGAGGGTTTTTGACCCCAGAGTATTCTCTACGTGTTGAATTAACATTTGCAGTTGCCCTGTACCTCTGCTCCAGAGCTCAGTCCTTAAGGGCTTTCTCTCTCTCTCTCTCTCTCTCTTTCTCTCTCTCTCTCTCTCTCTCTCTCTCTCTCTCTCTCTCTCTCTCTCTCTCTCTCTCTGGAGAGCTTAGCTCAGCCTCTTGGAGAGTACTCACCACCGCTAACAGCGTTCTATAAATAGATGCAATTTCTTATGAATTGGGGATGAATTTACTGGCATCACTGGAGAATGCAAAAACTCATTTAGCTGTGAGCTGTGAAGATTTCCAATCTGGCACACAATGTCTTTCCAATTTCTGTTTCCAAAACAGGTCTTCATGTATTATTATTCTTCAATGAAATATTAATTGCTGCCCCAATCTCAATCAGTAGCAAATCTCGCTCTACTTCTTCATATGCAATGACAGAACAGGACAGACAAAAAAATATGCAAAGATCCCTCTCTGCTCTCACATTCCCTTCTACCAAAACTGCCATATTTGCTTGCAATACTCCAGGAGTGACATATAAAAGCCATACACCTTCTTTTCCCACCAGTTACACGGGCACCACAATACTCCGGTTGTGCATTGTAGTGCACACAGACATCAATAGCAACCATTAGCAGACCATCAATTCTGCGAGAGTACGACCACGTTGAAATGGGAAGGGCAGAATAAGGGGGATGGTTCCAGATTCAAAATTCAAGATTCTTTATAATGGTTCCAAAGGAAATTCGTCTTGGACATACATCGCTGCCACATACACACAACACTGATACACATGACGCCAAAAAAAGCAAAAAAAAACATACAGACAGACATACATTCATACAGTAGGCCTACATACATACATACATAATGTGCCATCATAGAGATACTAAAGTGCATATCTACTACAGCCTCCTACACACAGGACTGTTTTGTACTGCTGGCTCCACTCGTCCCTCCTCGGCACAGGTTTGAGTGTGAGTGCCAGTCAGACCCGCCGACCGGGGATGGTGGGGGTGGGGATTGGGTCAAAAGGGTATGTTGTCCCGGGCCCAGAGAGATAGGGGGCTCAGAATGGGTCCCCATTACATTGTACTTATATATTGGGTATGGGGACCTTTCAGATTACTTTTGTCCTGGGCCAAGCAAAAGCTGTCAGCGACTGGTGCCAATAGCAGATCACTATACTGGCTGACAAGTGGCGGTGACTGCTGACCACTTACTTCTACATTGAGGGGTATCAATTGGAGTGGTATGTGGTTATCTATTTATTTACTTGCTATTCCTTGTAATATCTTAATATTTTTATTTTCTTACATTGTTAGATCTCACCTATTTATTCATCCATTTACTGGAGTGGTATTCCGGATTGTTCTTGTGTGGAATGGGGTGTCTGTCTTACATGTGTAATATCTTTAAATGTGTAATGTGTAACTGAATGTCTTTTACAATGGTGAAACTGAAGACAAGTTTCCACACCTGTGGACAACAAAGAATCAAATCAAATCAAATCAAATCAAACATAAGCCCCGGGGGCCGGACGTGGCCCGCCACATTATATAAATCTCTAACCCATTACAAAGGTGCTTCAGGTGTCTGAACTCCTGTTTTTCAATACTTGAGAAAGACTGCTTTGCTCGCCATTTACAGCCAATGCTCCTGATATAACCTCTGACATCCACCTCGGAGGTGATTGAGTAGAGATGTGATTCTGACACAAAGCTGAAATTTGCAACATTTTGCAAGTACAGTAGATCACTGATCTGGCCCACTTGACATCAAATTGATTGTATGTGGCCCCTGAACCGAAATGAGGTTGACACTCCTGTTCAGGGCCGGCGCTAGGCATAGGCAGATTAGGCGGTCGCCTAGGGTGCCAAATGTCCTGGGGCGCACCACGGCCCACAGAATTACAACATTAAGCCAATCAAAGCATTAAACTTTACATTGACAATGATTTTTAATGGGCACTCAGTACATATGCATGGCACTAGAACAGCTGTGCCCGATCAGATGTATGACACCATGTTTACCGATGCCAATGTCAAATTCCACAAAAAGGAAAGATCGGTGCTTGCCTAGGGCACCATATTTCCTAGAACCGGCCCTGCTCCTGTTCTACATCCAGCAGTGGGGAGACCTGAACTGGGGTGAATTTCTCAAAACCAAAGTTGCTTAATACATTAGCTAATTCGTTGCTTTCAATGCATTTTCCCATTGGCAACTACCGAAGTTGCTAACAGGCTAACAACTTCCCTTTTGAGAAACTCACCCCTGACCTGAACTTGTGTCTGCACAGCAACAGTAGTGTGACACACCATTAGCGATTATCAGTGAAAGCCATTCCTTTTCCAACAACAGGTTTTAGTGAGGAACGAAGGTTTCACTGATTTACGTCGGATGTTTGCCATAGCTACTGTATCTTCTCCCTTTCCCTATCCCTTTACACATGGAACGCATCCAGAACGATCAGTGGTAGGATGGGGGCACAACAAAGAGGGAATGACATATCAGGGGCCTTTTCGCGAGGAAGAAAACTTGGACTGCATTCAAAGGTGAAATTACAGGAGTTCACATTGGCAAAGTTAGACCAATGCCAAAGTGGTCCTAATAACACTGGCATCATAATTCTTATGAGTATTATGATTACTATTATGATGATGACAATGACTACAGTGATGATGATGATGATGATGATGATGATGATGATGATGATGATGACAATAATGATGAATATTATTATTATTGTCATCATCGCCAGCATTGTCATCAGCGCTCGGAATTAACGGTGTCCCGACGTCCCGGGGACCATAAAAAATGTTGTGGGGACACAAAGTTATCATTTCTGGGACAATGCCGGGACCGTCCAAAAATATAAATGAAAAGATTCTAAAAGTAGGCTATTATATTTGCAAATCCATTACACAGGGACATTAACTCAACAGCAACCATCAGCGAAAATAGCAACAGAAAACTTTCTGATAACCCTCCGCATTGTGTTTTAGAATGTTGATTAAGATTTCGCAGCTGCGACTGCAAGCGTGTTGTTCTTCGGACTGCTGCTGAGAGGTTGTCCCGTTGGTTATGCCGTTTCACCCTGAACTAGAAATGCTCTCAGGGAAAACGGGCTCTGGATTGTTGATTTTGCAAGCCAACAAGGATATATTCCAGTAGACATGATTAAGCTGTGACCTGTGAGATGAATGGAGTTCGGTTTTGCTAATATTTCAGGTAAGCAAAGCAACAGCCCCAAACAATGCGCAGTGTCTGTTGCCACCTGTCGCGTCCGCCCAAAACACCAGAACGCGAGCTGGCTCTAAGTAGATTAACCCTCATTCATACATATCAGAAACTGCCTGTAAATGACTTTCCAGTAACAAATAGTTAGGGAAACGGCAAGCAAGCTAACAGGGGTAGTTGTTAGCCAAGAACGTCAAGCAGTTTCATTCAAATGGCTGGAAATGAAGGCGCTATATTCTGAACATCGTCATACAAACGCAGTTATTTAATTCATGTTGAAGTATCCGTGTTATTGTTTCTGTGCTGGTAAAAGCAGAAATGCCTTGTAGCCCAGGTCTAATTGAAAAGGGGAAAAGTCCATCTTGACTTCATTGATTACAAGCTATAACAACGCGCTTCAATTTTACAGCATTGCCAGCGCATTGTTTCTCTCCAATCCCTCTCTTTCTCCCTCTCCCCTCCCTCTCTTTCTCGAAAGTGAGGTAGGCCTAAGTGTGCGGTCGTAGTTTTTTCTCTTGTGCATTTATTTTTAGGTTATCAAATTGTCTTGAAAGCGGAAAGGAAACGTCTTGCAGTTGCAATGCGTTGTCGTACTCCTAATGCGGCCCAAAAACCTACCGCATCTTCTTCCACCTAGCCTGATTATCATCGACTTTCACATCTCTTCGAGACTGGCTGAAGCTGTTGCATCACTAGGAGGGCACGGCCTGGCTATCTTCCACCGGCATGCCCATCACAACCAGTGGCCAAAGTCAGACTAGGTTGACTATTGCCACTTTTTAACTAAAGCTAAACAGACACTGAATTGTTATTGATATGTAGTAGACTAAATGAAAGCTGTTTTTTTCTGTAGGCTAAATAGGTTACAACAGAGTAACAGGCTGGCTGCAATAGACAAATATAATGTCATTGAATGCAGATTTCCTCATATCACCATGCTCATATATTCTTGAAAAACGAAATATGCACGGTTACTCAAGGCATTTTTCTATACAAGGCACAGATGTTCATGATTTAACACACCCTCGTTTTTTCTTAAAAACCTGAATTCACAGTTGCACTGCAAAAAAAAAAAAACTTAGTCACACATGAAATTGAACATGGACATAATTTACCGCTTATTTAAGCGCGAAAAAAATGGGGACACTTCTGGTTACATTCGGGACAATACAAAGTGGAATCCGGGACCATTGCGGGACACAAAGGAAAAAAGTTAATTTCGAGCCCTGATTGTCATCACCATCATCAACAAAATCATCATCATCATCATCATCATCATCATCATCATCATCATCATCATCATCATCAATAACAACAACAAAATAATCACCATTATTATTATTATTATTATTATTATTATTATCAGTCTCCCAGAACCCTAATGGCTGCCTACTGCAGTAGTGAGTACGAGGCCTCGCGTCTCGATGAGGCTTAAGGTATTACTGCCTGATAGCAGATAGCACAGCAGCCCTGCAGAGTGGTGGGCCGAGTAATCTGCCATGCCGAGAGGAAAGAGCACCGGCGCCACAACAGGCTCGACAAAGAGGCTCGATAGGGCCGTGAACGCGGGGAACACATCAGTGATTAATCAAGTCTTATACTTGCTGAGTTGAGAGGACACCACCGTCCGTAGCAAAGAAATAAATAAATAAAATAAGAAAATGGCAAGCCCGAAAGACACTTGAGTTGTTTTCTAAGAGGGATAACATGCGGGAGAGTATGTGTCTTCAGAGGCCCAGGTGCGTGACGAGCAGTGAAAAACCCTTCACAGGAGGAGAGGGAGGAGAGGGAGGAAGAGACAAAGAGAGAAATCAAGAGAGAGAGAACAAGAAAGAGCAAGAGAGAGGGAGACGGAGAGATAGAGGTGGGAGAGAGGGAGGAAAAGAAGGATGAGAAATTGTCAAGTGTAGTCGTCCCTCTCCTCCACATGTCCTCCAGGCCCTCATAGCTCTCTCACTCCGGCTTCCCCTCAGTCTCCTTATCACTCTGCCATCAGCCAGTGGAGGGTACTCAGTCGTTTCTACAGGGGGGAAGGAAGTGACGGGGATGTCCCACAGAGACTTCAGCGTGTGTGCTTGCTCACAGACTGCCAGGGATAGACTAGGGGAGAAATAGGGCCCGGGCACTTTTGGCTTAAAGAGGCCCCTAGTAATTAGCGGTGCAGAACTGACTGACTGGTGAACCCTGCACCCTCGTGGGCCCCTATTTTCAGAAATGTAAAAAAAAGAGGGTGTGGGGCCCACCGGGAAATGCCCGCTATGCCAGATGGCCAGTCCAGTCCTGTATACAGCCCAGGCAGGGAGGCTGCCAACATGAGGCAGAGAATACTGCATGTGAATACGAACTGCTATACCACCACCGGCTTCAGCCCCCCCACAAGTGTGGGTCCAGGTCAAAGAGGAGAAGAGAAGAGAAGAGAAGAGAAGAGAAGAGAAGAGAAGAGAAGAGAAGAGAAGAGAAGAGAAGAGAAGAGAAGAGGAGAGAAGAGAAGAGAAGAGAAGAGAAGAGAAGAGAAGAGAAGAGAAGAGAAGAGAAGAGAAGAGAAGAGAAGAGAAGAGCATAAAACAGAAAAAGTTGAACAAAACAAAACAGCAGACAAGAGAAGGAGAGGAGGGGAGAGAGGAGAGGAGAGGAGAGGAGAGGAGAGGAGAGGAGAGGAGAGAAAATGTAAAGAGAAGAGAAGAGAAGAGAAGAGAAGAGAAGAGAAGAGAAGAGAAGAGAAGAGAAGAGAAGAGAAGAGAAGAGAAGAGAAGAGAAGAGAAGAGAAGAGAAGAGAAGTGGAGAAAACAGAAGAAAACAGAAGAAAGCCGAGCAAACCAGAGCAAACCATTAGAGGAGAGGAGAAGAGTAGAGGTTAGAGGAGAGGAGGTTTGAGTAGAAGAACATAGCAAAGAGTAGAGAGGAGGCGTTCTCGAACTCACAACTCCAAAAAACACAGCC
>NC_085858.1:43511042-43518542 GCF_034702125.1 Engraulis encrasicolus | reverse complement strand
AGAGAGAGACAGAGAGAGAGAGAGACAGAGAGACAGAGAGAGAGAGCAAGAGATAAGAGACAGAACACAGGGAGAAAGGAAGGAAGATAGGAAGGAGACAAAGAGTCGTACAGTGTAGCCCTGCTGTGTTCAAAGGCAGCAGCCAGCATGTGGGCGGGTGGGTACGGCGACCAGGGAAGCCGACAGTGGGGGGGGTCAACTGTTCCAGGCCCAGGGAGATGGAGGGCCCAGTATTGGGTCCCCATTCCATTGTATGTTCTGGATAGGGGGCCCTTTCAAACGACCTTGTCCCGGGCCCGGCCAAAGTTGTCAGCGCCCCTGGGTGCGACCCCCTGGCCGAGCCAGTGGCACACCGCTCTGCCCTGTGCGTCATGGCATAGCCTGGCATGGCATAGGCTGGCATGGCATAGCCTGGCCTGGCATCGCCCTCGCAGAAGGCTCTTAATTTCCACAGGAATCATAAGCATGTGGATGATCGGCGAGGCGGAGGGCGGCCGAGGCAGAGCAGAGGCCATCTCTAATCTGATTGGACATGACAAACAGCCCGGCTGGACTTTTAATAAGTGAGTGGGGGCCGCGTGATTAAATTACACTCCAATCGAACGACGTGTGTGAGGGAGCAGGCAGTGGCACGCAAACATACTGTATACAGCCAGCCATGCAGCTAAGCAGCTAGGGTGGGATGGGGTGGGGAAGAGCGCTCCAACCCCCTCTCCCGCTCGCTCTAGAATTAACCCAGTGACACATGATCAGCAGTGAAGCCATGGGGTTGGGGTTTAGCCCCAACGAGTAGGGCTGGGTGATATGGCGGAGGGGGGGGTTGTTCTTATCTGATATCCATTTTCATCACAATTTCTCCTTCTTGTTATACTGACGACTTGAAAGCAACTGTATTAGGATGCAATAACCTTCATTGTCTCGCATAATGCTCTTTCTTTATGTCACATTGACCATAGCCAAACCACCACCACACAAATGACATTATGATTTTTTCATGGTTGGGAAGGCTGACATTTTATCTCTGAATTCATGATAGATTTGATTGAACTGTATCTGTTGCGTCTAGCTTGCCTCCTCTCACATGTGTTCAGTCAGTGCAAGATCAGGTTTGGGACCTGTACAAAGAATCCCTCAAATCAGCAAGCGTTATGCAACCCGAACATTTCCAATTTAATTCAAAATTTATACAGAACGACCTAAGACTTAGATTCTGTCCTTGAAAAACATTGGTTGGGCTTGCAAATAAGGGGGTCACTCTTGAGCGTGGCACATTTCAGATTCAGACAAGTATGTCCATGCATTGTAATCTTTAATTCATTAACTGCCAAAGACTTCCAAAATAGCAATGGGTTTTCGGAGAAATAATGTATATGGATTCATGAAGTGGATAAAAACAAAATCTGTTCCAATTCTTTACTCTTAGAAAATAATTTTTTGCTCAGAAATTCTGACATGAAAGGGAATGGCTGAGGATTTTTGAGCACAGGAGACGCAAACAAATCCCCCCTCCTAATCCACTTCTGTCTGAGTGGAACTGGGGAAAAGCTAAATATGTCATGAACACGGGTGGGTTGCCTGGCTATCGTCAAGAGACGGGATAACTCTTCACTGTTTCAAGCGCTCCCTGTCTCATAAGATGGAGACACACATTGAAATGGGAGAAAATCCAAACACTAAAAGCTGTCAGTATGAAAAGTTCATAAACACCGCACACTGGATACTCGAGCGAACCTGAAGACGCACTAGGCGAAATGCATTGTTCGCTACAAAAAAATAAAGTGAAATAAAGAACAGTATCCAGTGTGCGGTGTTTATGAACTTTTCATATTGATCACCTTTTCCTGCCTTACACCTGCACCTGGACAGCTGAAGGGTTGTGCACAAGGACTTTCTTGCTCTAAAAGCTGTCAGTTGATTCTGGGATTTTGAATGTTTTTTTTTTTCATCCATTACGCTCACCGGCTCAGCTCCAGTAAACTTTTAATTGTTGCACAACAAAACAGCTCTGTGTCTGAAGGTACACGCAGTATGTTGTCCGGGCCCAGGGAGATAAAGGACCCAAAAATGGGTCCCCATTACATTGTATGTATTGGGTAGGGGGCCCCTTCAGATTAATTTTGTCCTGGGCCCAGCAAAAGCTGTCAGCGGCCCTGGGTGCGCGGAGTGACTTATTTTAAGCAATATTGGCAACCGCAAGGTTGGCTTGAAATGTTCGGTAACGCTTTACTTGACGCCGGTGTCACATGCATGTCATTACAGTGTCATAATAGTGTCATGGCACAGTTATGCATGTGTCATCAACATTATGTCCGTGTCATAAACATTTTATGACTGTTGGCCTTAAGAGACATTTGGTTATGGCAAAGACTACCCAAGGTTGTCTTTGCCATAACCGAATGTCACTTAAGGCCAACAGTCATAAAATGCTCAAGACATGGTTATGACACCGGCGTCAAGTAAAGTGCTACCAAATTTTCTGATGGAAGGATGCTGCTGATCCAAGCTCTCTTGATAAAAATTATATAGTGATAAACAGTCCATCCAACAGCTTCCTTCTTTACAGTTTCTACTCCCACACAATGTGTTAGCATGTACAACAATCACTGGCTCATCACAAGCTCTTGGCATCATTCCATATCATCGTTGGCTTGGTTTTTTTTTACGTGAAATTCTCAGAAGTCAAACATTTTAACCTCAAACTAAACAGAGGTGGTCACCTTTTCTCTGCCATGCGCAAGCATTGGAGAGAAACAATGTTGAGCCATATTCTGCCTCCTCTCACATGTCAATACTATATTGCCCACTAATGTGACACCTTAATAAAATCCTCAGCTAGTTGGCTTTACATGATTAAGGATAGTGTTCGCTGTAGACTGTAAACACAATACATATAGGCCTACAGTTAAAAAAAAAAATACAGTACAGGCATACAGTAAAAAATACAAGATCAATTCAACGCCTACTTTATTCATGTTGCAATGCATGTTTATTGCTTAAGGCTATAAAAATAATTGCATTGGTGTTGCCTTCATTTGTTGATCAGATTGCAAACAGTCTTTCCACCATTTGATTCGAACAAGACGTGCCACAATCCACCAGGCAGGAAAAGGCTTTTAGGCTTTTGTAGTTTTCCATTCCTACTTTGGTGTTTTAGATAGGCTGCAATACTGTATGCTTAGTGTTGTGTATTTTTAAAGCTATGCAGGATTGTGGCAAGACTATTTACAAAGTAATTAATATTTCTATTGACTATATTATTATTTACGGTTCTATTCAAAGTACAGTGAGTTTTGCAGCCGAAGATGCTCAACATTGGCTTTCAAAATGGAGGACAGAGAGAAGACCGACCTTCTATGTATGAAAAGTGCTATTTTCCCAGTATTAATGAACACTCAAACATTGATGTGCGGTGGAAAATACTCACATATAAAAAAACATTTGTGAATGGGCAGCATAAATTCTGTGTGTCAACTACTATCGTACAACTACTGCCTTCCTTCATTTACAAGAAGGCAAAGTGTGCATTCCAATATGCCACCTTGCGTCCTTAACTTGTGCTTGTGGCCTCACCCCATCTCCTGGCTCCGCCTTCGTGGAGAAAACAATAAAGTTTCCCAGATGTCAGTCAAGCCAAAACAATTTTTGAGGGACTATTCTTCATTCACCATCCAGTTTGCAAATGAGAAAATGACTTTACAATTGAGCTTTTACGAGATATTGAAATATAATGCTGTTGTCAGTGATGTCATCATTACATAGGCCTATTACTTCCTGGTAAGAGGCCACAAGCACAATTGGAGGACACAAGGTCGCATATTGGAACGCACCCAAGGAGTCTCTCCACCATTCTGATCTGAACCAGGCGTAGCGTACCACATCCAGAGAGGGTTGTTTGGGATATTTAAGGAGGGGCGGAAGCACACTGCTATAATGGAAAAAAAAGGTTGTACTGAATGTACAGCGAAAGAGAAAGAGAGAGAGAGAGAGAGAGAGAGAGAGAGAGAGAGAGAGAGAGAGAGAGAGAGAGAGAGAGAGAGAGAGAGAGAGAGAGAAAGAGAAAGAAAAATAATAATGAGAGCATCACTCTGAGACGCAATGCGGCACAATAATCATTTTTATCTCAATTATCTTCTTGGGAGCCAATTTCAATTCATAATTGAAAAATGAAAAAATCAATTAATTGTCGACCCATACTCAGCCGTAAATCAGCATGCAAAGTAAAAAAAAAAAAAAGTGGGTGAGAGAGATGGTGTAAAGAGGAGAAAGGTGTCCACACTTCAACACAGAGCACTAGCTCTTCTGTATATCCTGCACTGCACACGCCTGAATGTCAACATGAACACATACAGCACTAGGATGCTCTAATGGATGGAGGTGCGCAGATGTGTATGTGTGCTGTCTGCTCTCTCTCTCTCTCTGTATGTGTGTGTGTGTGTGTGAGAGAGAGAGAGAAAGAGAGAGAGACAGAGACAGAGACAGAGACAGACTAAAAGAGAGAGAGGGAGAGATGGAGTGAGAGAGTGAGCAAGAGAGAGGGACAGAAAGAGAAAGGGAGAAACAGAAACAGACAGATGAAGACAGAGGGGGACGGGCCGGACGGCTGAAAGACAGACACAGAGAAAGGGAGGAGAGAGAGAGAGAGAGAGAGAGAGAGAGCAAAGCAGGGTGTCTGCAGGTTTTAACAAGTGCAATTTTAGACTTTTTTAGACCTTTTTTAGACCATCATGGGCTAAATTGTAGACCTTCGCGGAGTATTAAAAAATGAAATAAAGCCAGATTGCGGTCAATTGACTATATATACACTCGCACACATATCAGAAACAAAACAGAGTGGCGTGGAAAAGGACCTAAAAACAAAGGGTAACAAAACAAATAAACATTAATCCTTTGTCGATATTTTGCATTAAAACGTAGGTCTTAAATTACTCAAACTCAATTTTAGACTTACACTGCAAAATATCCCAATATTTTAGACTTTTTTAGGCCTAAAATGGAAAATGTGTAATTTTAGACTTTCTTAGACTTTTTAAGACCCAGCAGACACCCTGAGTAAGAAATAGGCAGAGTGAAAAAGGGAAAAAAGGAAGAATAAAAAAAGAGAAAAGCAAGATGGAGAGGTGAGCCTTCCCCCGCCCACCCCCTCCTCCTCCCCTGGCCTCAGCTGCAGTGAGAGAGTCAGTAAGAGAGTCCCTGCCTGTCTTCCTGCCTGCCTATCCTCTAGCCTTCCTGCCTCCCTGCCTGTCTTCCTGCCTGCCTATCCGCCTGCCTTCCTGCCTCCCTGCCTGTCTTCCTGCCTGCCTATCCGCCTGCCTTCCTGCCTCCCTGCCTGTCTTCCTGTCTGCCTGTCTGGCTGCCTGCCTGCCTGTCTGCTTGCCTCCCTCCCTGCCTGCCTGCCTGCCTGTCTGCCTGCCTGTCTGCCTGCCTCCCTGTCTGCCTCCCTGCCTGCCAGCCTGCCTGCCTGTCTGCCTGCCTGCCTTTCTGTCTGTCTGCCTGCCTGCCTGTTCTACCTTCCTGTCTGCCTCCCTGCCTGCCAGCCTGCCTACCTGCCTGCCTACCTGTCTGCCTGCCTGCCTGCCTTTCTGCCTTCCTGTCTGCCTGCCTGCCTGCCTTCCTGCCTGCCTTCATGCATTCCTTCCTACCTGCCTTCCTGCAATCCTGCCTGCCTGTTCTACCTTCCTGCCTGTTCTACCTTCCTGTCTGCCTGCCTGCATATGCCTAGCTCCCTGCCTGCCTGTCTGCTCTGCCTTCCTCTCACTGAGGGAGTGAGTGAGAGGCAGGCACTGCATTGCACTGCACTATGTGTGTCTGCTCCCACTGGCTCCTGCTGCTGCCTTGGGAAATGTTCTGGAATTAACGGGGCATGAGCTCCCCCCCCCCCAACACACACACACACACACACACACACACACACACACACACACACACACACACACACACACACACACACACACACACACACACACCTACACACACAAACACACCTAAGGTACCACCACACACAGAGATATACAGAGACACACACACACACACACACACACACACACACACACACACACACACGCGCGCGTGCACGCAAACACATCCATGCACACACACATACACACACACACACACACACACACACCCTTAGTCAACTCTCTCTCTCTCTCTGTATCTCTGTCTCGCTCTCTGATAAATAAAAGCTATATATTTTCTATGCCCATTCTTGCCACCCTACATTTACTTTTCACGCACCACACACAGTGCACACCGTACGATATACGTACACACACAGTGCATATACCGTACAATATAACCTCCTCCAAAGTGTCCCATCCACACTATTCAGGTGCCAGCCTGTTCCTCATCCTTTTTATCTTCTCTGAGTACCTTATTCCATATGTGTTTGAGTGTGTTCATATGCAGTTCAGTATCCCGATTCCCGAATATGAGGCATATCCCGGTTATGTTCATATTCGGGATAAGGTGTTTATATGAGCACAGAACGGTATATCCCAGTCAACATTCTTGGCCGTTATAGAATTCTCTTCAAATGTGTGTAGCCTGGATACCAGCAACAGCATTCTATGGGAAGCCCCTGTATTCGGGATAAGGTGTTTACATGCGTCAGTATCCATCAGAAGCGTCAGAAACCGTTATTTCAGAATACTCCACCTAGCATATCCCGATTTCTCAATATGCCGAATAAGGGCATATTCGGGATACTGAAGTGTTTATATGCTCAAACGCAAATTCGGGATACTTAATATCCCGATCATATTCGGGATACTGAACTGCATGTAAACGCACTCTTTTCACATCTTCGCACTTTCACATCTCTCTTGTTATGAACTGCCCATGTTACAGCACAGCTCTCAACAATCTGCTCTCCTTCCTCTGGCACTCAACCCTTCATCAGATGACAGTTAGAACACACCAACAAGCACAAACATGCACGAACACACGCACGCACGCACGCACGCACACACACACGCGCACACACACACTCACACACGGATGTGTGCATACACAGACACACATACTCGGACGTATGCACACACAAGTATACCACACACACACAGACACACAGACACACACACACACACACACGCACACACACACACACACACACACACACACACACACACACACAGACACACACACACACACACACACACACACACACACACACACACACACACACACACACACACACACACACACACACACACACACACACATCGTTATCTTTTTCCACTCTTCACCTCATTGGCAGTTAGACATGGTGGGCTGCACAAACTCAAAGGGTTTCGTCTTCGCACAACGCATTCTGTCTTCTCGCTGACAAAAGCAAAGGCAGTCTGTCACTGGGAAGGGTATGGATCAGTGGATGTGTAGATGCCAAGGGGTGTGTGTGTGTGTGTGTGTGTGTGTGTGTGTGTGTGTGTGTGTGTGTGTGTGTGTGTGTGTGTGTGTGTGTGTGTGTGTGTGTGTGTGCGTGTGTGTGAAAGACAGACAGAG
>NC_085858.1:43496042-43503542 GCF_034702125.1 Engraulis encrasicolus | reverse complement strand
GGTCCGCTGTCAGACAACCCCAAATGCAACTTCTGACAGCGCGGTTCGAACGAGGGAAACACTTTTCATACGAAAAATCGCTTTACATACCATATTCAGATTTGTATCAACTGCTGCCATTCCGTGATGAAAAACATTCTCACAGCGAGCTTATTTAAACAGCATTTTTTCATTACTGTGTAGATTTTGAGACAGGCATGCCACGGACACCGCGCAAACGACGTCATCCTACATTGTGCTCCTTTAACTTTGATAGTGTTTCAATCATCAATCAACAACAATGAATCAGCCACCGTTACCCAATAGCCTGCCTCTGTCTACTAAATCAGTCGCAGGAAATTCAGCGGCGCTAGTCTCTATTACAGCTTTTTTCCATCCTCCCTCTGACTGTCTTCAATGGGATAACGCTTTTTATTACAGGGTGTTTTCCCTCTTTGGCTGGATCAAGGCGATCACATCTTTTCCACATAAATCAGTGGTACCTGCTGTTATCTCTCTCGCTCTCTCTCTCCCTCTCTCTGTCTCTTTCTCTCTCTCTATCTCTGTGTGCGTGTCTCTCTCTTTCTTTCACACACACACACACACACACACACACACACACACACACACACACACACACACACACACACACACACTCTCCCCCACCCCCCCCCCCCTCCCTCCCTCTCTCTCTCTCCCCTTGGTTCTCAGAGGGCTGTAGTTTTGGAGTGCTGCTGCTCCTGGATTAAGTGTCAGAGATATTGGATTCATGCAGGGGCCAGAGGCCACGGGAGGATGAATTGCTTCAAACAGCCGGAAGCACTCGGGCCACATTTGTTTTTAAAGGAGGATGTTGCCAGAGTCAATGGTTTTATTGACTTTCTGGAAAGAGCATTTGTTCTCATATTGATTATCCAGAGCCACCAACATCATTTTTATCCATTTTCGTGTCTTTGTTTTGTATATGTTTGGGTTTTTTCATTATTATTTGATTTTAATTTGGTATACATCATGTGTTCTGACAAGACGAAATAGCGCCAGAGGTAAGTTACGGAATATTTCCGTTATAAAGAATGCGAGTCAGGGCATCATATACTTGTCAAACTGTCATGGAAAGATAAATATTTACCGGCACCACTGGGTGATTGATTCAGTGCATTATAAACACTGCTTGAATGATGATATTGAAACTGACACACAATATGAAGCCCACCAGGGCAATCAAAATAATGACACCTAAAGCAACATTTAAATAATGAATGAAAAAAAGAATTAACTTGGCATAAGGACAAAATAATAATCACATATTGTGCAGAATTCTTATATTACCGACATGCAGAGGTGGAAGAAGTACAGAGGTTGTGTACTTAAGTAAAAGTAGAAGTACCCTGCGAAAAAAATACTCAATTGAAAGTAAAAGTTGTACACCAAAAATGTACTTAAGTAAAAGTCATAAGTGCTAACTTTTAAATGTACTTTCTGAGTACAAAAGTACAAGTATGTCTGCCTACTTGATCCAATAGGAAAAAGTTTCTGCAACGGTTTTCGGTTCTATTTGAACATGACTATGGAGTCCTGTTAATGTTTTTTAAAGTATATTTTCTGTCTGGGTGTCAGTGTGAAAGAGGGGCTTGGTCCCGCCTCCCTGCCTGCAGCTGAGGCTACTCAAATATCCACGAAACACAACAGGAAAACCTAGGATAAATGTAACTAGTAACTAAGTCCTCTTCTAGAAATGTAAGGAGTAGAAAGTACAAGTAATTGTCAAAAAAATGTATTGAGTAAAAGTAAAAGTCTGCATTTTTATTTTTACTCAAGTAAGTACAAATTCCAGAAAAAAATACTTAAGTACAGTAACGAAGTACAAATACTTAGTTACGTTCCACCTCTGCCGACATGAGCATGTTATTTTGCAGTTGTATAAAGTAAACGTAGAAGTACTCTTAAAGGACACTGTGCAGGACATGGACAAAAAAGGTACTGCAACTGCTCATTGAAACTATTGCCAAATTTGATGTTGTCATGAAAGTTTACTAAGTAATAAACAAATATTTTTTAGTATGGCCCAAATACAGACATTTTTGCAGCTAAAAATGGCTATTTCTGGAAATTCAAAATGGCGGACCATGGAGAAGATCCCCCTTTTCACGTATGAAAAAGGCAATTTTTCCAGTCGTAATGAATACTTAGAATTTGATGGTGGTGGTAAGTATTCATGAAAAAGGTAACATTAGTGAATGGGTAGCATGAATTCCGGAAATAAACAACTAAATATCTCATACAGTGTCCCTTTACAGATGTAATTACAACACTAGTGGTATGATATTACAGCGTTGAAACTATGTAGTATCATACCACTAGTGTTGTAATTACATTTGTACGAGTACTTCCACAGTGCTTATATTGTCTTGACGAGTAGCTGGAAGTAGAGAGTTGTCGCTGTCCATGGTGCTGAAAGCCATTAGCTCACAGTAGGGCCCTCAGCAATCAGCACAGCTTGTGCTTGTATGTGCAACTGCAGTGCGGGTGGAAAACGGGACTCTATCATCAGTATAAGAAGAGAAGAGCGAGTGAGGATGAATAGATGGATGTTCCAGATTTGGCAGATGGATGACGGGGCAGATAAAAGGCTGAGGATGAGATGTGTGAATAGATAGAGACGACATACTCACTCACACAACTGCACACAATGAAAGCATTTAGGCTCTTGTGTGGGGGAAAAAAATGGGAAAAAAATGACACGATAAGGGGGTAAGCTCTTAGTGAGTGTTGCATTAGGTACAGTGAGTGAGCAAAGTGAAGTGTTGTAGCTGAATGCCTGACTTCCGGGGGGGGGGGGGGTTCAGAAGGAAGTGCTATCAAACCGTGCTCAGTTTGTGTCGTCATTCTACAGGCTTGATGTGTCAATCACAACACTAGGCTCCGATAGGGCCACTGTTGACACCAGATGTCACACACACACACAAGCACAGGTGTACAGCCCCCAGGCGAGACTTTACACAAGCTGGCAACTGGTCATGTCAAGCAGGAGCAATATTATCCCCTATCCACTTTTCCCTATAACCCTTTTTTGACAGCAAAGTAGGCCTAGGTTTCTCAATACTGAAGTAATGTTTTCAACATTTTGCTTTTTCCAGTGACTCAACCACTTGTAACGGGGTGGGTGAAAGGCCACTTGAAAGCTAAAACCACAAATAAGCAAGATGGGCGATGTGCCCCTCCGTATGTATGTATCTAACAACTCTACAGTTGGAAGATCGTAAACTACTTGGTATCCCAACACAAGAGCAGCACACATCAATAACTGCTCCAAAAATACATGTACACGTGTCTCTTCTTCCACATTGTACCCCTGCAGCAAACTGGGGATCTCTTTGTATAGTTTTTTCTTTCTCTTCTTCTTCTTCCCTTTTGACACCTGTGCATTGACAGCTGATGTGCCAGGCGGCAGGTAATTATCAGAGCGGGCTGCTGCTAACAAACAGCCCCACAGAAGGCTATGGGTTCAAATACATCTGTCTATTCAGGAAACGTCAGGTTGTTGTCGGGCTGCTCGTGCATACATAGTGGCGTCTCTGGCATCTTTGTAGGTGTTTGTTGTGAGTTGTGAGCGTTTGTGAGTGTGTGTGTGTGTGTGTGTGTGTGTGTGTGTGTGTGTGTGTGTGTGTGTGTGTGTGTGTGTGTGTGTGTGTGTGTGTGTGTGTGTGTGTGTGTGTGTGTGCGTGCGCATGCGTATGCGTATGCGTATGCGTATGCGTTTGTGTGTGTGTGTGTGTGTGTGTGTGTGCGTGCATGCGTGCGTGTGTAAATGTGTGTATGGGGGGGAATTAATTATATCCAGGTGATGAATAAGCCTGCAGTTCAGGGCAGTCTGCCATTTGGCCTCAGGGAGACCCCCTCACTTGCTCCTCTGCTCTGCTCTGCTCTGCTCTGTGCTGTGCAATGCTGTGCCGTGCTGCCGCCCGCGCAAATATTCATTAAACTCACCAGATGGAGAACAGAGTGGCTTGCTATCGTTAAACAGAAACAGACAACTTTCATAAAAAATGGTGCCTGTAGGTCGTACTTTAAAGCAGTGAGCTGAGGCAGATTTTTTTTTTTTTTTTACAAAAGATAGGTATGTAGGCCCTGATCCGATTTTTGCAATACAGTTTAAAAAGAAGACGGCTCAATAAAAAGGAAAATAATGAATAATAATGAATAATAATTAATGACCTTTGATGACATTTGACTTTCATATTAATATAATTTACATACTTTTAAGGTCGATGCAAACACACATAAAGATTTGGTTGATGAACTCCTCAGTATCAGCAAAAATGTGCACAAGAAAACAGATATGCCAGCCAGGCCTAAAGCATTTATCTTGCTACTTAGAATATATGGCCGGGTAGTTATCTAGGCGCGCTACACCAGCTGTGCAGGGGCTATGTGTTGTACATGCTGTGCTGTAGAGAGTACAGATTTGACAGCTCCTCAGTATCAAAGGAAGATAATCAGAGTTCAAGAGAGTCCTTGTGCACAAGCCTTCCGTAATACAAGTGCAGGTGTGAGACAGGCAAACTTGATCAAGGATGAAAGTTCAAAAAACAACGCTCACTGATGATTACTGCTCTTTTTTCTTATTTTATGTCTTGGCGCGAACAACGCCCAGTGCGTCTTCAACTTCAAATGAATATACAGGCAAATATACAGGGGTTGGACAAAATAATGGACACACCTGTCATTTTAGAGTGGGAAGTTTCATGGCTCACGCATCTTCATTAATTGCACATTGCACCAGTAAAGTTAAGTGTGAAGGTTCAATTAGCAGTGTAAGAGCACAGTTTTGCTAAAAAATTTGCAATTTACACAACATTATGGTATCAGACTTCAAAAAGTAGTATAGAATTTCTTGGTGCACATGTAGCTGTTGCACCTTTGACCATCAAGAGCCACTGTATTCAAGGTAATGTCTGCATACCACCAAGATGGACGAACCACATCGCACAGGATTAACTGTGGATGCAAGAGGAAGCTTCCATACTAAAATGACGGGTGCTTCCGTTATTTTGTCCAACCCCTGTAGGGAATAAATGGGGGAAAAGAATATGGCAAGAACGTTACTTTCTGAACCCAGGAATGTTCACCTCTGAAATGGCAAGACCTTTACTTTCAGAACCCTTTCACCTCTGCTCTCTACACCCTGCACAGATGGTCTGACTGACCAGTCTGAATGCTGTTGCTACAGAATAAAAAAATGTGGTGTTAATAAAACATTTAGAGAGTGCCCTAGGAGCACCTAGAAGATGTTAAATCTGACTTTCTAAGTGTTGAATTAACACATGTTTTACTGTGTATATGCCATACTATTGTATGTAAGTTTAGATTTACACCAAACTTATACAGTAGTGGTGTCAACAATAATCGACTCTGCAATGCAATGAGATGCAGGGCAGAGCAATTCAATTCAATGCGGCAAGTGCCATAATCGATGCGGGATATTTTTTTCAAGTTTCAATTACTTCCGTGAATATTTCCAGAGCAAATGCATGGTAAATTAAATAAAAGCACTTCAAAGCATTGAAAACTGTAAGACTGATACAGAAAACAGCCAATAAAATGCTGTTCAGTATCTGACTGCTTGTATTGCCTCATCATGACTGATACAAAATTTGCTTTACTCTCAGTAGAAATGTAATGCATTGCAATGCATCGTAGAATCAAATCGAATCAAGTCAAATCGCTACCTCCCGAATCATAATCGAATTGAATCGTGAGGGCAGTGCCAATGCACACCACTAATATACAGTAGTACAGTAAAGTGCAGGCCATTATGAAAAGTACCCAACAAAAAGCGCTGCGAATTTGACATTTCTCCAGTGGAAAGCTGATGAAAAGCACTTTTAACTGTTTCTCAGTGCCAAAAAAGAACAAAAAACGTGGCCAGGTAGAAGGCAATACTGGTATCATGGCGGTGATGGGTAATCTCAATCATCTCCGCTTTGTCAAATGAATGTAAGAAATTGGTGTTGAAGGTTCATTATGCTTAATAGACTGGAACATACACGTATGTCTGTAGCATTGACATGTGTGAATGATGAGCCCATCTTCAGGAGCATTCTCCTTCCCAAGACATCCCAGCCCTGAACCAAGGTCAACAATTTATTCACCGTGGTCATGTGGTCATATAACCTGATTATCATCGACTTTCAAATTTCTGTGAGACTTGATCTGACCAAGAACATAACAATCAACATTTCCCCAATGGCATGGTTGACTCGCCTTCCTTGGTTATAGCTACTGGTTGTTTGGTTCCCGACAAAGTGGGAGGAGTTCCCGATTTTTCCAGAGCTCAGAAACGATATTTGTATTGCTCCTGGCCTGACTAGAAGCAGCGCTGAAGGTGTTGCGTCACTAGGAGGGCGCGGCCTGGCTAGTGGTCACGTGGGACATGTGGTTCAAGTGTGGTCTACAAAATGTGGCTACTACGACCCACTTTCAGTCCTCAAAAGATCCCAAGTGGTTATAACATTACAACTTGCAATAATTAATGTTTCATGTTTCTTAAGCTGCGTACATTGGTTATCTGAAAACATTGTCTAAACAACACTTTTACCGAAGTAGCATCTTCATGTTTCGCCCCCTTGTTGTGTTTGTGACTCTGCATCAATTAAATAAAAAATGCATTAGGCCTGCAATGGTCCAATTTTTATTAAAGGGGGTGCTTGATGAAAACAAAAGCTTCAACCCTATTCTACTTTCCTCTGCTCTACTCTACTCTACTCCCTATTCTCTATTCCTTCAGCTTAAACATTCAGCCACCCTCAGTGTGAGTGATTCAGCGGCACAGCACAGCGGCAGGCCACATCAAAAGAAGAAGCCCTATGCATAATTGACCGTGACTTTCTATAGAATGGCAAAAACAAATAAAAAATTAAACGAAGGAAAGAAAGAAAGAAAGAAAGAAAAATGTGCGTGGCATTCAGATGTGCATTATGAAGTGTGACGGGACCTATGGAGAGGCCCTATAGTACGAAGCCCCATGCTCTCTCTCTCTCTTTCTCTCTCTCTCTCTCTCTCTCTCTCTCTCTCTCTCCTGCTCTCTCTCTCTCTCTCTCTCTTCCTTACTCTCTCTCTACCGCTCTCTCTCTCTCCCTCTCTCTTCTGCTCTCTCTTTCTCTCTCTCTCTCTCTCTCCCTGTCTCTCTCTCTCTCTCCCTGCCTCTCTCTCTCTCTCTCTCTCTCCCTCTCTCTCTCTACTCTTCTGTTACCACCGTCTCGTATACCCTGGCTGCCTCCCGTCCGCTTATCTGAGTGTGTTTGCCTCTGTGTGTGTGTGTGTGTGTGTGTGTGTGTGTGTGTGTGTGTGTGTGTGTGTGTGTGTGTGTGTGTGTGTGTGTGTGTGTGTGTGTGTGTGTGTGTGTGTGTGTGTGTGTGTGAGAGTGACTGAGGCTCTTTTCTTTTCTGTATTCCTCACACTACTAAGCGCAGGGTGATTGGGGGAGTGAAGCATTGGCACGCAGCACTGCGGACGGCAGAT
>NC_085858.1:43486042-43493542 GCF_034702125.1 Engraulis encrasicolus | reverse complement strand
TCCTAAACCCATTCAAATAATACAGAAAGCTCAAGACATAAACATTGTAAAAAAAATGATTCCACTGAGATAATTTAGCCTAATTTTGGTTTACTAAAGTTATTCAATTTATGAAGTTATTCATTTTATTTTTCTATATTTTTCCTGACAGTCTGCCGCGGCCCCCCTGGCATCTCCTCGCGGCCCCCCAGGGGTCCCCGGTCCCCACTTTGAAAACCACTGGTGTAGAATATAACGTAGGACTATATTCAGCTAAAAAGGCATTCAAATGACTTGAAGTTTCCAAAAGCATTACAAAAAATTACTATGAATTGACATAAAAAAAGAAAGGTAATACGTGATTGTGTAATACAAAAATCATCAGCAAAACATGCATTGTCTGTTTGATCGAGCAAACAAATAGATATACTGTATTTCTTTGATCAAATAGACAACACATGGTTTAGCTGTGGGTTTTGTCTTTGCATGGTGTTGTATTACACAATAAGCCTGTACCAGATGAAGAAAAGCATTCACTGCCTTGTCTGATGCTTAGCGGGCCCTTACATTGTTGTGTTCATGAGCCTAAGACTTGAAAAAAAGAACAATAATAATGCAAAAATCTAGCCAAGAAGACAATATGTGTGTGCAACCATATAAGGCAAAATTAATTAGTCACTGCGCATGGTGTAATCTCCTTCACACAAATCCTAAACAACTCACATAGAAATTAGGGCTGCACGATATTACAAAAATATGCGATACACGATAACATGACTGTATATTGCGATATCGTTATTACTCACGATATTTAATGCATACATATATTTTCCCCTCTCTACTTGACATTCTACACTTTATCATGCATGAAACAACTGAGAGCAATGTTTTATTTCCAACATTATTTCTATTCAGAAAAAAACATGGCTAATATACAGCATCAACTCAAAATGTCAACCTTTTTAATACCTTTTTTTAACCTTTCCACCAAATTGGCTGTTATTAAAAGTTAAAAAGTAGGTATCATAATATAACCAACTTTTGCGATATGTGTATTGCAAGCTGTGATATCGCGATTTCGATACATTTTCGATATATCGTGCAGCCCTAATAGAAATGCATCACCTCCAAATCTCACTAACGTTCTTACTCGGCCCTGCAAAGCTAAGGGCCGGCCGAGACGAGGTACAGTAGCAACACATTTGGTGAAAATTGAATTTTGACATGTCGACTTTAAAACAACAGTCGTTTCTTTGCAAATAAATATCTTGCAGATTTCTAAAGAGCAAGTATGTACTGTACATAACTTAGCTTTAACACTGTTTTACCCACAGCATGTTAGACTGGGCATATGTGGTATGACAACTGAAGCTTTTTATTGTTTCTTCACACTTGTACTTTCTGGCTAGAGCCAGTTTAAACAGCACATGTTAAAAAATATATATCCGAACCACATTTAAGTGGACTAATATTGCAGCTTTGGCTGTTTTTTCCCTCAGTTTGAAATGCAACTGTTCAGGTATATTGCCTTGGTATAGTAACATAACTCTTTTACAAAACTCTTATCCAAGTAGTATGCTGTATGTTTGTACACCACTTATCATATGTTAGGAACACATGGCAAGGGAGTTACGCCTAAAACAGATGCAAACATCTAGAGTGTGTCTGGAGCCATATGCAAGGAAACTGATATAAGCCCTCAGGATCACGATAACATATTGTGCACAACAAAAGTGGGCCCCATAGGTTTATTTTTGCATTTCCTTTAATTGGGTATTTCTAGGCTGACATAAATTAGTCACCAACAAACACTAACAAACACACGCGCGTGCGCACACACACACACACACACACACACACACACACACACACACACACACACACACACACACACACACACACACACACACACACACACACACACACACACACACAATCTCTTACTGCTCCCCAAAGAGCGTGCTACGTCTCTGCAGATAGCATTCGATGCTCTGCGATGCTCGCAGCCAGTTTACTGTGAGACTAGTGTCACACAGGGCTTTTCTTTTCACCCCTTGTGGCTTTGCACAGGGAAGCTGACAGGGAGGGACAAAGGGGTCACTTGTCCCAGGCCCAGGGAAATGGGGGGCCCATAATTGAGTTCTCATTACATTAAATGTATTGGGTGGGGTGGAGGGGCTATCAGATGACTTTGTCCCGGGCCCAGCCAAAGCTGTCAGCGGCCCTGGCTTTGCACGCTGTGTCAAAAGCAATGCCATCACCAACACATGTCTGTCTGCCACCATCTGGGAAGCGGGCAGAGAGGGCTGTCTGTCAGCTCCAGCTCAGGGGCATTGACCCCATGAGGGGGGTGGGACAGGGGTGGTGGGTCATAGACTCTCAGAAATAAAGGTACCGTTACAGAACTTGTCGCTGTGGCAGTACCTTCAAGGGGAGTACCATTGTGTCGCTTGATTGGTACCCCAAAAAAGAGGTGAGTTCAGTTTCTTGCAATGTCGACCAATGTGCATCTGTCACCTCTTTCTTGAGTTACCACCCAAGTGACGCAATGGTACTCCCCTTGAAGGTACCGCCACAGCAACAAGTTCTGTACCTTTAATTCATTTGACTTTACCCTGTTGGTTACTCTTCATAGTCTAATGTTTACTTTCTTCCTTCCCTCCATTTCTTTCCCTCTTTTCTTCCTTCTTTCCTCCCCTCTCTTGCTTCCTTTTTGTGCGACTTGTAAAACCATTGGGCCTGCTCTTACATGTCACCACTGGCAACTTGAATGTCGAAGAAATTGCGGGTCAATTCTTTCAATGGTTCCACTAGGCTGCTGCATAGCTCACTCTCTGAAGGCAGACGTGTGTGTGTGTGTGTGTGTGTGTGTGTGTGTGTGTGTGTGTGTGTGTGTGTGTGTGTGTGTGTGTGTGTGTGTGCGTGTACGTGCATGCATGCATGTGCACCTTGCAAGTGTTTGTGTGCATGTGTGCCTCTGTGTGTGTGTGCGTGCGTGTAAGCGCATGTGTGTATGTGCGTGTGTGTCTCTGTGCGTTTGTGTGCACATGTGTGGTTTCCAGCAGATCGAAGGCCGCCCCAACACCGAGGGAAGGATATCACATCTGGCTATCCATCTCAGCACTCCACTCCCAGGCTGCTTAGTGGAGTGGAGTCGAGTGGGCGAGTTCATTTGCTCCGCATGCACCAACAGGGCTAGACTGGGGGGGAAATAGGACCCGGGCATGTTTGGCTTAAAGGGGCCCCTCAAAATTAGAGGCGCATAACTGACACACCGGGGGCCCAGTTTATATATATATTTCTGAAAATAGGGGCCCAAGAGGGTGCGGCGCCCACCCGGAAAATGCCTGCTACGCCAGATGGCCAGTCCAGCCCTGTGTACCAGCAACCTGTGGCTCAGCCAGTGAAAAACACAGTGGGAGGCCTCGTCCAATCCACGGCCTCGTCTCGTCTCTGCATCGTGGCTCTTTTGTAGCAATGCAGTGCTTAACGGAGCCCCTCCTAGGCTCTTATGCACTTTAGAAAAGCCCAATGACAGTAATGCGTCCCCATGTCCTGTAACCTGATAAGCCGCCTATAAGCTGCCAGTCTCCCGCTGCTCCTTTCTTTGAGAGAGCCTTAGGAGATTTTTGTTGGGGCGAACTTGGCCTTTTTTTATTAGTGCACATGATGTAGCCCAGTGGTTCTCAACCTTTTTTGAACAAACGCCTCATTGACCTCATCCTAAGCCTCCCAACGCCCACTTGACATGATTAGGCTCTCAACATCCCCCCTTAGTATTAAAAAATGATATGGACTAATTGCCCCCAATGACAACTAGGCACTGCCCCCTCAACTTTATCCTTCTCAACGCCCCCCTGGGGCTTCTCAACGCCCCCTGGGGGGCTGTAGCGCCCCCGTTGAGAAACAATAATGTAGCCCTTTGGCTCAGCTTCAGCTTCTTGTCTTCTTCCCCTAGCCTGGCCATCGTGACCGTCTCTTTTTTTTTTCTTTTTTGACTTCATTCGACAGGACAGTGTGAGAGGTGGACAGGAAGCGAATGGGGAGAGAAACAGGGAGGGGTCAGCGAAGGACCCGGGCCGGGACTCGAACCCGGGCAAGTTTCTTCGAGACTTTGGTCTGGCCAGGCAAACCATCGACAACATTTCTCCACGGGAGATGCGACGGAGGTGTCTAGCTCGTATTCGTGAAATGCCTCAAGTTAATTTTGAAATGCAAAGTCTCAAAGTCACAATGCCGTGGCTAGTCTTTCCCCATCATCTCTGCATCAAATCAGGACATAGGGAGGCACTGCAGGGAGAAACCGGAGCGTGTCTATGTTCACACAGCACATTGGTCCCACAGCCCATTGGTCCCACATCACTAAGACTTTTAACTTTAATTTTTAGGCCCATTGGTCCCACAGTCCATTGGTCCCACAGCCCATTGGTCCCACATCACTAAGACTTTAACAGTAATTTTAAGGCTGATTGGTCCCACAGCCCAATGGTCCCCACAGCATATTCCTGCTGCTCCATGTCCCAACATTTCTAATGTTCATTCATATTTAGGCCACATGTTCCATGGTGGGGAGAAAGGCACGTTCTCTTAGTTTACTAAGCGTTTAAATGTGGGAACATGGAGTTGTGGAACATAGGGCATATATTTGAATAATTTCTTGAAAATGTGTGAACATGGAGCAGCAGGAATATGCTGTGGGACCATTGGGCTGTGGGACCGATGGGATGTGGGACCAATTGGCTGTGGGAACATTGAGCTGACCCCGGAGAGACTACTGGTAGAAACTAGAATTGAGATTAGAATTGAGTAATGAAGGATGGCAACATTTGGCACTGATAGGATGGACACAACGAACCAAGCTTCCCTTTCTGCATAACAAAGATTCTCACAAGATAGGCCACTGGTCCTGGGACAAGATGCAGGACTGTTCCAATCCTGAAGTGTCAATATGAAAGAATATATTTGGACTCTAATCAGTATTATTATTATTGTTATTGGTAGTAGTAGTAGTAGTAGTAGTAGTAAACGAAGAAGCAGTAATAGTAGTAGTAAAAGTACTAGTAGTAGTAGCAGTCATAAATATTATTATTTTATAACACAATTCCTCCCCACTCATCCTGAAACTGGCTGTAAAGCGGATACAGGAGAGCCATACACAGTACATGTACAACTGGGAACTTCAAAGTCATCTCAGAATATCTCACAGGATAGCAGAAATATTACATCACCTGTTCAAGTCTATGCAGGAGAGACTGGAGCATATTCAAATCCACTTTCAGATGCATAATGCATGTACTGTATTGCGCAGCAACTGTGGGATATTTACACCGTCATTATCCCAGCAACCAAAAAGAGAATATATGCATTTTTTTCAGAACAGCCAGAAGGGTATAGCTGAATTTATAAGCACAATAATGTCTACTGGAGTGTGAGATAACATCATAAGCAGTGGTACTATGGCCAAAACAAACTATTTCCCTTGCATTCTGCACTTAACTCACATACCGTACTGTAGACTATATATTGCCAATGCTGGGACAAGGAAATAATTACATACATTTGGGGTGATAAAGTGAGGTGGCAAGAATACATTCCAAACGTATCAGAGATTTTTAATGAAAGGCATGACAGCCTTGTTTGGGAGTTTGCAGCCCATTTGTAGTGTTGGCAAGGAGTTCACCTACATTGAGATCGGAGGCGGATGAGGCACTACGGTGTGGAGATGATCCATCTAGTAAAATGCATTTCATTGTTTTGTTTTTATATAAATGCTGAGTTGATAAATAAAACAAGTAATGGGTCAGAAAAGGATATGTTAATGGTTTTCAGAGCTGATTTAAAAATATATTTTTCCATGATATGTTCTGTTATCTTTTCAGTTCCTGCTGCATATGTTGTTCACAGAATGCTAATGAGTGTACTTGTTTCATCCACTGCATAGCCGGCCCTAGAGTTTGTTCAAAAATACTAAATTATGTGTTGTTTACGAGCTGTCCTCAGTCACAAAGTGATGACATAGAGCATTTTTTACCGGCTTTCCTTGAAGCCGGTTCATCTGTCATCAGTCTGCATTCTCAGTTTCGAAACACATCAGTCAAGTTTGCTCTGAAATCGACGACTACAAGGTGCCGTTAGAAGTACATCTCCAACAGTGCAAGAGGCTGTTGCATCACAGCAGTTTTCTCAAGTACTTTTTTTCTGAGTTGTAAGCTACTCTGTCCAACTAAGCCCATCTGGCGCCTAACCACGGCTAAGAAGTCTTTTTACACTTAGAGTCTCTATTTTTTCACCAACAGAACATCTACATTACCGAAAGAAGCGGCACAGGTATCCTACAAGACCTTGGCTCCATGTACTAATTGTTTGTGGCATAATGGTTGTTGATTACAGGCTTGTTATTTCCTTTACAACATGACAGTGGTACAGGTGGTGATATTGTAAGAGGCAGGTTGATCCACTTCACATCTGTTTACTTCTAAAATAAGAGCTCCCTGGCTTTGCTTTGCTCCAAAGAAAAAGCTGCAAGACTCATCTACAATATCCGATGGTTAACCATTTCAAATAGCACAACATTTTTGACTCCATGTGCTAAGTGCTCGAGACATGATTGATGCTGATTAGAGGTTTGTTAATCCATCTGAAATGGTACAATGGTACAGGTGGTATTCTAAGAGGTAGCTGTATTCACTCCATCTATGATGCTTACTTCCAACCACAGAACTCTCTGGCTTTGCTCTGCTTGAAGTTGAACTCCATGATGTTCTTTTATCAGCAGGTTTACAATTTACAATAGTTCAAAATAGCTTGGTTAGTTTCTACACAGCATTTTGGATTTCAATTAGGAATTCTAACACTAACAGTGTTAAACCTAACAGTTTCAGTGTGTATACTGTCTATGAGGAAGTTCTCTGCATCAGTGTTTTTTTTTTTTTTAAACTGCAAACCACACATGCTGTACTGTCAGAACAACTCGCCGATTACTCATGGGCAGGGCTCGAGTTGTAGGTGTATGGAGGGGTCTAAAATCATCCTCCTCAATGAAAATGGTCAAAAATCATCCCCCTCTAAAACAGGCAACCCTTCTTCAGATATTGTGTTAAAATTGCACTTTTAACAACTACATTTTCGAAATTTTCTCTGGGGAGAAATCTCCCGAACCCCCACGAATCAGAATCCATCTCTGACCATCCCCCTGGTTTGATTTTACAACTCTCCGATTGCTCATGGGAGGTGGAGACTACAAAGACAGGCTGATGTTTAGCTGTGGTGTACCAAACACAATGCATGACTTATTGACCCGTATCCGTATCCGGCTCTGCCACCTGGGAAGGGAACATCACAATGCAGAGAATGACACATTTCCCTCCAGGCACTAGATATAGACACTTCGCTTCGGAAAAAAAAGTCATTAACAATAATGAGAAATCAGGCTTGAGGCCAAAGCTGATTTAAGATCTGGTCTTTCAGTTGCTAGAATAGTAGTGAAAAGGGATTTATTGGCCTGTCTGACATGATACCACA
>NC_085858.1:43466042-43481042 GCF_034702125.1 Engraulis encrasicolus | reverse complement strand
ATGCGCTTTAATGTGTTCCACTAATTACTTTATCCGTAATGAGAAAGGGAAAGGCCAGAGGCAGCAGTGGTATGGGCTTAAATTCGGCCTGAGAGGAAAATGGAAAAGGCATGATGAATGAATGGACCAACTATGTTTTTTAAAAAGTCTGTCTGTCTGTGTGAATGACCATGCATTTCCACACCCAGCTGTGGGAAATATTTCTGGGGAAAAGTTCCACACACCAGTAGCATAGAATTTACTGTTAAATATATTGACAGCAAATCTGGTATGGACCACCATGATTACAGCTAAATGACCACTCATGCATACATTCAGCAGGCAATATGCATTTCCAGATGACTTGTCACAGCCTACCAGTAAACGTGATGCATTGGAATGAAAAGGCACATACACAGACACACATACACACAGCCCTTGCAGTCAAGTTATATTCCCCTTTCCCTGTCTTATCTCTTACAGATCCAATGAGCACGCCAATCACACGACTGACGAAGATCATGGTCGAGCTGAGTCCATTCACAGGCACCTAGACCATAACGTTTTCGACGCGTTTAAATGCTGCTACCTATGGGCTCTGATATAGCCACACCATAATGCACGCATACAATTCTATGGGCATTGGGCAACCATCTGCGGTTATCCAAGCACTGTGCATTCCCACATGAGGCAGAGAAAGGAAGATCTCCGTGCAACGGCGTGCAACGGACAGTTTTAGTGACTGCAATCAAATCATTCTAAAATCCCAGGCAGTAATGACACAGCATCCGTGGCTTTGATAACGCACAGAAAATCAGACAGGGTTGAGATGAAAGTGCGCTCGGACCGTTGTGCAGGTGGCTGCTCTGCGCAATAGACCAGCAATCAAATTCGTCACTTTGCAAGTCAAATGTTGAGGCAGAAATCTGGTCACCAATTCACTCATCCACAACAAATTGTTGAACTGATGGAAATGTGATACAATACCTTCAGAGGCCGTCGTTCCCAAAGACGAGTCTTGCGCTGGGGACGAATGGCTGAGTTTTTCTCGTCCGCTTTTCCAACACGGATCAGCAAGGAGGGTGGGGGGCATGGGGTGGGTGGTTGGTTAGGGGGAGACCTCGCGGAGATGATGCCACTCCCGGGAGGACAAGCTTGCCTCTCTGCCTCTCTGAAGACAGTCGCTCAAATCGTACATAGATATGTTTGAACGTCGGAAAGCTCAACAAGCGTCTGTTAGTCTGGCATTCTTACCGTCGCAAACAGCCTAGCAAGCAACACTTTGGTAACATCGGCTATAAAAGCAGCGGCTAAAATCTTTTTGAAACATGTAGCACAAAACACACGAATTGTATTCAAAGTAACCAAACCATCAACCAAGCTGCATATTGACCCGGTGCCACCTAAAACCAGTCCATTTTGCTCGCAGAAATGTGAGGAATGCGAGAAGACGCGGGAGTGTAAATGGACGATTATGCACCGCATTTCTCCATACCTCAAATTCAGAATAACACCGTGTTTCACTTGAGAGCATGAATACCCATGATAGGCCTACAGCAAGCATATGCTGCCCCCTCCCGTTGAAGTCCAACCGCCTGTGACAGGACAGCTGGGTAAAGGACACGATTTAGGCTATTTGAGTTTGGGAAATGTGCTTTTAGAAAGATTTTAGATGAATGAATGGATGAATGATAATTCAATAAATATAAATAAGAATAAATACAATTTTCTTCCTGCACAGATTCTCTAAGAAGCAATGGGCCTCATCAATGTCCCCTGCGTCTGTGTGTGTGTGTGTGTGTGTGTGTGTGTGTGTGTGTGTGTGTGTGTGTGTGTGTACTGAGTGAGTGCTGTAGGTACTGTAGGCCTTTACCAAGATAAAAGCTTAAGCATTTTCTTCACCTGCATGTGTGGCTGTGTGTTGGTATACCAAGAAACAAGTACTTTGAACAGCCGGCTTGCAAAGCACATTGTGGCTTGGTTGGAATCATTGGTGGTAGTGGGGGGGATTGTGGGAGGGCTGGTGTGTGTGTGTGTGTGTGTGTGTGTGTGTGTGTGTGTGTGTGTGTGTGTGTGTGTGTGTGTGTGTGTGTGTGTGTGTGTGTGTGTGTGTGTGTGTGTGTGTGTGTGTGTGTGTGTGTGTGTGTGTGTGGAGGGGGAGGTGTATGAAGTAGAAGTAGAAGTACTCTACAGGTGT
Source organism: Engraulis encrasicolus (assembly GCF_034702125.1). NCBI lineage: Eukaryota > Metazoa > Chordata > Actinopteri > Clupeiformes > Engraulidae > Engraulis > Engraulis encrasicolus. The sequence continues at coordinate 43,478,866 of NC_085858.1, read as the reverse complement.
AAATACAACATCAGAAGTGTGATACTGTATAACATAGTTGAAACCACCGCTCACTTTAGTGCACTCTGCTGCACTTTCATGCCAACCACCATCTGTCCATTTACAGTTGACTTGCTTGCTTGGTGCAAAACATTTACAATGGCGCCACTTGGTGGAGGAAGAAAGTGTTCAATCCTGGCACCAATGTGTTTCACAGGATAGCAATCAATCAATCAATCAATCAATCAATCAATCAAATCAATCAAATCAATCAATCAAAGTGATTTATATAGGCCTAGCACATTATCGAACAAAACCGTCATTCAGTCTGCCAGAGAGTAGGGAAAGAGAAAAGAGAGGAGAGAACAAATTAGATTGTGTTATACATATAACTAACTACCCAGCAAATTTGTCAGAGTTAGATTTCCGGTGTTCAGCCAAAATCTGAACATCAAAAGTTGCAGCAACACAGTGTTATTTGACTCCTCTGGATCGGAGTTGGTAAGCTAAGAGAGCTACAGAGTTAATGTTTAACTCCTTAGAGAGTTATGAAAACCACGCCTCCCCAAATTTCAAATGATTTGGCAACATGAGCAGCCATTTTTTTTGAGTCCCCTATAAGTGAACCAAACTCAATCCTCTGTAAGTGAACCAAATTCTGAAACAACAGACAAAGAACTCTGTTCTGTTTTTCTTCACATTGTGATATTGTGTGTATACTACAAAATAATGGGCCATGGGCAGTCATGGGTGAGCGGTTAGGCCTTTTGGGTCCTCTTTTTGTTCAACAGTTTGTAGGCCTACAACAGTTAAGGACTACAAATGGCAACAATATGCACCGTTTGCAGTAACTCACTGTAACTTGTACATTTCTCCGGTAACAGCCTATGAACAGTTTAGCCTCATTTAATGTGTAAAATATAGGCTAGCATTATTTGAAAAAGTCTACCTGGGACAGTAATCCCTTGATTCAATCTCTTAGAAGTATCCTAGTCTATTAGAAACTGCCATTCTACCCCATCCAAATCAATCTATCAATCAATTCCTGACCTCACCTGAGTGCTAAGGGCTGTCATGCAATAGGTGCGATCGAGTTGTCGTCAACGCATGCATGTGCATTTAGACAGCAATGCATCCTGGATGAAAATGATGCATGACGGTTAGATTTCCTGTCAAACTTCAACATTTCGGTGATGTTGCGTTGACGAGGTGACATGTCACATGGTGTCAAACTATCGCGGGATGAATGCGACTGCAGTCAGATCTTGCAACTTCTGCAGTTGCTTATCCCCTTCAACGCTCGTCTGCGGACTGCCTCCGAGGTCACGCGCCCATGAACTGGTTGGTCAACAACTCACTCACGTGTGTATATGGGTCTTGTCTCACACCTCTACACAAGTTTGCGTAGGTCCCCACTTCAGCTCCTCCTCACTGCCTGTCCCCCCACTCCTCACACGTGGTGTGTTAGTAGAGCAAACCGGTGCGAGCTCATAGTCTCGTTCATATTTGTGGCCGACTGTAAATGCGCTGTATTTAATAACACCCACATCGTGACAACAAGTTCTCGTCCACGCCCTTCGTCGATGTTGATCGACAGCAACAAAGTCGTATGGGGCTAATGATTGAATTACTGCCTGCATCGGCAAAATGCCTCATCACTCTGGTCACATGGTTCACTTGAACCTGTACTTAAACCGGGACTGTTGCATTGTGCTGCTCACTGGTTGCTAGCTAGCTAGCTGGCCGACTGGCTGTAAGGCCACAGCAATTTATAGGACCCCAGCCCCAACACTCTAGCGCCACCAGCAGGTCAAAGTTGCAGGTACATTTCTGCTTGTAACTTTTGAACCGCTGGGCCAATTTCCATAATCTTGGTATCCCTGGAATCCTTGGGCCAAGACGAATCCAACGCACCATATGACGTCATTTTCCGCCTGGATAGTTTTCCCGCCATTTTGAATTTTGTGAAATTCAATAAAAATGCTACTTCTCCCACAATTTTTGACCAATTCACCCGAGACTTGGTATATAATATCTCTGGACTGAGCTTTATATGGGGTCTCAAGGAATATTGGATATCTTTTATCGTTTAGCCATGACAGCCAATCAAAATTGTCGTAAAAGTGCCAAAACAGGAAGTGAGGTCATATCTCAGCAACCCTTTGTCGGTTTTGGCTAGGATTTTGTACACACATAGATGTCCATCCCATGACCTACTGAACAAAAATTCAGACCCCCAGCTCAAACTCTGTAGCGCCACCAACAGGTCAAAATTTTAGCTACATTTTTGCCTGTAGCTTTTAAACCATATGCACAATGTAAAATATATTATTATCACTAGAATCCTTGGGCCAAGCCGAATCCAACGCACTATATGACGTTATGTCAACGCAGAAGGGAAATTCCGCCATTTTGAATTTTGTAAAATTCACTGTAAGTCTATGGCAGCATAGAACCGTACATAGAATAATGCTGTAAATTGGCACACACATTTGAGGCAGCATCAACATTACCCACAGCAAGTTATAGGTCCCCAGCCCCAATACTCTAGCGCCACCAGCAGGTCAAAGTAGCAGGTACATTTCTGCTTGTAACTTTTGAACCGCTGGGCCAATTTTCATAAACTTATGTATTATATTGTATATTGTATGAATATAGTATCTCTGGACTGAGCTTTATATGGGGTCTCAAGGAATATTGGATATCTTTTATCGTTTAGCCGTGACAGCCAATCAAAATTGATGTAAAAGTGGTGAAACAGGAAGTGAGGTCATATCTCAGCAACCCTTTGTCGGTTTCGGTTAGGATTTTGTACATGCATAGATGTCCATCATATGATCTTTTGAAAAAAAAATCAGACCCCCAGCTCAAACTCTGTAGCCTGTAGCTTTTAAACCATATGCACGATGTAAAATATATCATTATCACTAGAATCCTTGGGCCAAGCCAAATCCAACGCACTATATGACGTTATGTCAACGCAGAAGGGAAATTCCGACATTTTGAATTTTTTAAAATTCAATAAAATGCTACTAGTCACACATTTTTTGTCAGAATGACCTGCAAAAAGGTACACATCATCTGCACACTGATAGGCATTAGGGTATCCAAAGAATTTTTGATACCTCTTATCGTTTGGAGGTGACAGCCAATCAAAATTGTCGTAAAAGTGGCAAAACAGGAAGTGAGGTCATATCTCAGCAACCGTTTGTCAGATTCTTTTAGCTATTTTTTGCACACATACTAGTCAATCCCATGACCTCCCACAAAAAATCCAGATTCCCAGCTCAAACTCTCTAGCGCCACCAACAGGTAACAGGAAGTGAGCTTTTATGTCGGCAGCCCTTTAAGGGATTCAAAATAAACATGGTTCATGTGAGCACACTTCTTCCAAGGAATGCACATCAACATTGGCGAGATTTTGGCCAAAGGGGGCGCTGCAGTTCCTTCTGTTGCCGTGGCGACTTTGGCAAGTTTACTGCTTGGCCCCGCATTGCTGCTTGCAGCTATATTTAACTAGCTTGTTTGTTAGCTTGCTTGCCAGCTAGCTTTGGCCTACATTTTCAGGCCATTTTTAATAATATCTGAGGAATGCATTTGCATACCCTTCAACTAGACTGGCCCACCTTCCAGCACTAGCCAATCTGTCAATTTATTTTAAATATCTAAATAGGCTGATGTTTATTGGACTCCAGTGAGTATAATCCAATAACTTATCTGTTTGTAACTCTATAATTGGACAGGCCTGAGTATAAACAGTCCAATGAGTTGTCTGGTTGTGTCAGAATGCAATCAATCAGCTGCGTAGCCGGTTTGCTAACCATTATGATTATGACCATGTTTTGTCAGCTGGACGGACCAACGGACGGACGGACGCCATTATAGCGATGCGTGGGACGCATATATTAAAAAGAGGTGGTCAATGCTGAAGTCAGCAAAATGCCCAGTAGGATTTAAAGTAAGGGGGGTCTGGTGCAAGCATATAGACAGAAAATGCAAATAATAGCACAGACCATGGCACGGTTGCAGTGGAAATGCAACGGTATAGGTTTCCACACACAGGGTGTAAGTAATATTGTCTCTTGTTGTCTGGCCCAGGGGCCCATGAGTCATAATCCACCCCTCTTATCTTCAAAGACCATTGGCTCCTCGTTTCTGTAGGCCTACTTGTGGACTGCACTTCATAAGTCCTGCTGTCAGGGTTGCCAGATGAGGCTGATGATTTCCAGCCAAAAAAAATGCTCAAAACCCGCCTAGAAGCCCAATTCTATTGATTTCAATGGCAAAAATTGGGCAGGTTTTTTCTGCTAATTGTCATTTTAACCCGCACACGGCCACACGGCCATCCTAAGCAGCCCAATTGGGCGGGAAACTGCCCAATCTGGCAACACTGGCTGCCGTGCTGGGACACAACACAAGTAGAAAGGCTCGAGCGGCAGCTTTCAGTGGCTGTGAAGGTACAGTAAGCACTTGAGCAGCAAGTGCAAGTTTTTACTATCTGTGTTGGATTACAAGCCCATGTGTAGACAGCATAAGATGCCCACAATGTGATCATGTAAAGTAACATTCGCCACCAGCTCTTCTACAAAGGTCTCTGAGAGAGCCGATACCCCAGCATAACCTTACATGATCCTCTTGATGATCTGAGTGTCTGGCTTGCATAATGTTGGAAGACGACACAGTAAAAGCCACATCTCATAAGCTCCCATCCCCAGTGGATTCTGAGTTCTGCTGAGCTGTCTGGGAAGCAAGGCCTACATCCAGGGGTGTCGTTCAATGGGGTAAAGTGTGAATGAGTCACCATGGCCCCGTGTATATAGGGGGGCTACACACAGTCCGATTTATGAAGATATATGGCTGGGGGGGTCCATTGGAGCTGATTGTACATAGGGCCCAACATTTGCTGCTATGTCCCTGCCTACGTCAGTGCTTCTTTTCACAGATGGATTAGGTGTTCAGCCGCCCCACGATGGGAAGAGCCCACAAATCATTTGCTGAACGTCACGACTCGAGGATGGTTTTGATTCTATAATTCTTTTCTCTTGTAACAGGATAGATGATGGGGTCATATGAGGTGGGTTTTTGTGAGCCCTCTGTGACTAAAGAGGATACTTAGTGAACAGTTTTTGACCGTATGGTCCTGGGCATGAGTTTGAAATAAAACACTTTTTTATTTCAGGCTATGTAGAGTAGAGTAGAGATACTCTATTCTACATAGCCTATAAATGTAAAAAAAATTGGAGTAGCAGTGGGGAAAAAAAACGAAAAAGGACATTTGACCTTGACCAGATTTTGTTCATCTTATCGTTCCTAAACATTTTGAATAAATCCTTGGGAAAAAAAAATGTTTTGTCATAATGTTGATCATTTCAATTTCGTGTGTGTGTGCGTGTGTGTGTGTGCGTGCATGTGTGTGTGTGTGTGTGTGTGTGTGTGAGAGAGAGAGAGAGAGAGAGAGAGAGAGAGAGAGAGAGAGAGAGAGAGAGAGAGAGAGAGAGAGCACACAATCTAAACTAAAATCTAAATATCTAATCTAATATGCAATTTAGATGTGTGTCCTATTTGCCTTTGACAATATGGGGACTCACTAGTTTCATGCTGTCTCGTCCAGGAGGGCTGTAGGCTTACTACATGCATCTCAGACAAGACGGCGTGAAACTAGTGACTCCTGTGGTAAAATCAGAAAGGTTTTAACGTGGTAAAATCCAGTAAAATAACCACTGCGTTTCCCAAAAACTATTAAGTAGTATACTATATATAAATGAGGAAACATTTTCTTTTTTTGCATGCCAGGTGCATTTTTATTGAATGCATTATGTAGTAAAATAACGTGACTGTATATTTTTTGTGAAGTTGTTTGTATATTTATATTTGTTATATGTTGAGAAAATAAATTGGATATATTTTTAATTGTTTTTGTCTGTTTTGGCTAAGACCTTTTCTTGATTCTGCCCATGTCCGTGTGTCACAAATCTATAATTTTTCCCTCTCAGTCACTCCTAAACTGTCTGCTCCATGCCACTCTTCCTCAACTCAAGATCGTCCTTGTTTCCCTTGTCCATCTCATCAAGCGTCTTCAGAATTAAAAGTCCGAGTCTGTGTCAATCTCTGAGTCAACTTCACTGAGTTCACTGTCCGTCTCCTCCTCATCTTCTTCCTCTGTCATCCTCCTGACTCCTGCGTCTTCCTTCTTTCTATTGTCCATTTGCAGAATCATATCCGTCATATCATCGAACAAGGACTCCTCCGAGTCCAAGTCTGTGTCGTTGTCTGAGTCAAAGTTCTTCTCCAGCCGCAGTAAACTTTTTCGTGTGTCAGTGTGGCTCTCTGTGTCTAGCTCTGTCCACAGTAAACTTTGTCGTTTGACATTATTGCCTTTCATCTGCATTTTCTCCAGCTCTCTCCACACCGCTCGGTTTGCATCTTTCCTTTCACCTTCCATCGCCATCAACTCTCTCTGATCCTTCATTTCTTCGGCCATGTTAAGCATCCTCACCTTGGCTTTGTTCTGCATTATTTTGATCTCTTCTTTCTCTCTCTGTTCTTTCTCCTTCGCTGCCTTGAGCTTCCTCTCTGCCTCTCTGATCATGTTCTTTTCCTCCTCATCAAAATAGTCCTCGTCCGAATCGATCTCGCTTTCTGTATCCTCGCTGCCTTGCTCCAACCTACTCCTCACATACGCAATTGCTGCTTTCTGGAGTTCGTCTTTCTCCAGAGCAGCTTTCTCCGTGCAGACTGTGGCGCTCTCCCTGCTGTCTCCATTCAGGTCTCTCAGCTGCAGGGTGGTCTGAGCCCAGAAGGGGGCTCCACAAATATTTCTTGGCCTTCCTGCCATCTTCTCCTCCTTCACCTCCTTCTTCTCCTCCTTCACCTCCTTCTTCTCCTCCTTCTCCTCCTTCTCCTCCCCCTTCTCCTCCTCCTCCTGCTTCTCCTCCTCCTCCACCTCCTCCTTCTCCTCCTTCCTATCCTCCACATGCCCCTTCTCCTCCTCAATGATGCAGGCCAGCGTGCCCCCCTGGGCTGTTTCCTTTTTGGTCATTCTTTCATTTCTCCTCTTCTTCTTTTTCTGTTTCTTCATTATCTCCTTCTCCTTCTTCAGCGTTTTCAAGAGCTCTTCTTTTTCCCGAGCTTTTTTAATCTCTCTGTCCTTTTCCCGTCTTTCATGCTCTTCTCTCTGTATTTTCTTTTCGTCAACAAGAGTAAACTTGAATTTTTCTTTGCCATGTGTTTTCTCGTTGAGGTCTTTGATGAGGGCGTGGGGCTTCTCTTTGAGGTCTTTGATGAGGGTGTGGGGCTTCTCTTTGATCACGTGTTCACTGGCCACCACCTCCTTATTCTCTTCTTCAGTGATCTTCCCGACTCCTACACCTTCCTTCTTTCTATTGTCCATCTCTTCCAATTTCTGCAGAATCATATCCATCATATACGTCTTCTGATCATGGAACGAGGACTCCTCCGAGTCCAAGTCTGTGTCGCTGTCTGAGTCAAAGTTCTTCTCCAGCCTCAGTAAACCTTGCTGTCGTTTGTCATCATTGCCTTTCATCTGCACTTTCTCCTGCTCTCTCCACACCGCTCTGTTTGCATCTTTCCTTTCAACTTCCATCGCCATCAACTCTCTCTGCTCCTTCATTTCTTCGCCCATGCTAGGCCTCCTCCCCTTGGCTTTGTTCTGCGTTACTTTTCTCTCTTCCAGCTCTCTCTGTTCTCTCTCCTTCTCCGCCTTCAGCTTCCTCTCGGCCTCTCTGACCACGTTCATGAGATGGTCCTTCTCCAGAGCATGCAGGGTGGTCTTAGCCCAGAGGGGGGCGCCACATACGCTTCGTGGGGCTGGGGAGGTTGGTGCTGCTGCTGCCTCCATCCTCTGTGGGGCCGGGGAGGGAGGTGCTCCTTTAATGCAGGTTAGGGATGCTGCTGCTTCCATCTTCCCCATGGAGGTTGGGGCTGCTGCTGCTGCCTCCATCCTCTCCTCACTCTTCTCCTCCATCCTCTCCTCACTCTTCTCCTCCATCCTCTCCTCACTCTTCTCCTCCATCCTCTCCTTACTCTTCTCCTCCATCCTCTCCTCACTCTTCTCCTCCTTCTGCTCCTCCTTCTTCTCCCCCTTCTCCTCCCTCTGCTCTAGGAGCTGGGCGCGCTCCTCCTTGAAGAGCTGCAGCAGGGTTTCCCTCTCCTCCCTCATCAGCTCCTGTAAAGGTACAGTTTGTGATATTAGTCCTCTACTTTCTACATATCATGCTGCCAAGTTACAAATAAGCCATGAATTAATATTTTAAGAACCAATAAACTTATGTTTGCTGGTCTGATCAAAGTTTATCGCCAAAGATATACTGTTTGACTGGCAGGCAATTAAGGCATTCAAGAAGACCCACATACTACGGTATGAAAATATTTCCTAGGCATAAATTATGGAAATAAAAAATCATAAAAAATATGAATACAATTAAACTGCTATAAAATTACAGTAGCCTATATACTATACACTACACTACCTTGAAAATGGTATAACGTTACAGTAGCCTACATACACACTACCTTCAAAATGGTATAAAATTACAGTAGTCTGCACTATACAGTATACTATAGCCTACATACACACTACACTAGGTACCTTGAAAATGGTTCTCTCTCTCAGCAGGAGCTTCTGGAATCTTGCCCTCTCCTGCTGGAGAAGTGTCCTCATGCACCGTGCGTTGACCCTATTCATTAATATACAAGAAGACCGTTAGTTTACATTAGATACAACCCTATTCATTAATATACAAGAAGACCGTTAGTTTACATTAGATACAACCCTATTCATTAATATACAAGAAGACCGCTAGTATACATTACATACAATCCTATTAATTAATATACAAGAAGACTGTTAGTATACATCAGATACAACCCTATTAATTAATATACAAGAAGACCGTTAGTATACATCAGATACAACCCTTTTTATTACTATACAAGAAGACCGTTAGTATACAGCAGATACAACCCTATTCATTAATCTACAAAAATACCGTAAGTATACAGCAGATACAACCATAACTCCTCTTTGTATCTGCACTTGTTGCTCTGTTTATGTCCTGTGCACTTCATATCTGCTAGTGATGTTGGCTATGATTATGCCCTCCATTGTAAGTCGTTTTGGTTAAAGAGCACCTGCCGAATGCAATGTGATGTAATGCAATGTAACCAGGGGAGCTTGCCTACTGAACTGACTGTGTGTCTTGGAGAAGACAGCACTCTCTGGCTTTATTATTTATTCTCTTCCCTAATTTACCAAACCCAGGTAACTTGTTTAGGTTGTATTTCCTACTCCACGTTCTTGCCTCTATTGGGTAGGCAGGCACCCAAAGACAGCTAGGCTAATACTTTCCTTCCTGAGTTTCAGCGCGCCCATGATTGCAACTACTGAACTGAACTACAGTACTGTTACCTGAAGGGTGTATATCCTGCTGCCCTCCTCCTCTGTAGGGCTGGGAAGGTCCTCTGCTGTGGGGCCGGGCAGGGAGGTGCTCCTTTAATGCAGGGAGGTGCTCCTTTAATACAGGGAGGTGCAGGTGCTCCTTTAATGCAGGGAGGTGCAGGTGTCTCCCTCCTCTGCTGTGGGGGTGGGCAGGGAGGTGGTGCTGCAACGTAACTCTCCTGTGGGGCCAGGCTGGTTGCTGCTGCTATAATGCAGGTTGGTACTATTGCTTGCTCCATTATCTGTGGGGTCGAGGAGGTTGGTGCTGCTGGTGCAGGTGTCTCCCTCCTCTCCTGTGGGGCCAGGCAGGGAGGTGCTCCTTTAAGGCAGGGAGGTGCTCGCTTAACGCAGATTAGGGATGCTGCTGCCTCCATCTTCTCCAGGGCCGGGGAGGTTGCTGTTGCTGCCTCCATCCTCTGTGGGGCCGGGGAGCTTGGGGCTGCTGCAACGTAACTCTTCTGTGGGGCCGGGGAGCTTGGGGCTGCTGCAACGTAACTCTTCTGTGGGGCCAGGCAGGTTGGTGGTGCTATAATGCAGGTTGGTGCTACTGCTGCCTCCATCCTCAGTGGGGTCGAGGAGGTTGCTGCTGGTGCTGCTGTCTCCACCCTGTGTGGCACCAGGGAGCTTAGGGATGCTGCTGCCGCCATCCTCTGTGGCACCAGGGAGCTTAGGGATGCTGCTGCCGCCATCCTCTGTGGGGCCGGGGAGGGTGCTGCTACTGTTGCTGCTGCCTCCATCCTCTGTGGGGCTGAGGAGGTTGGAGCTGCTGTTGCTGCTGCTCTTGCTACTGCCTGATCCTTTGTGGCTTGTTCTCTCTCCTTCTCCGCCTTCAGTTTCCTCTCGGCCTCTCTGACCACGTTCATGAGCTGGTCCTTCTCCAGAGCATGCAGGGTGGTCTGAGCCCAGAGGGGGGCGCCACATACGCTTCGTGGGGCCGGGGAGCTTGGGGATACTGCTGCTGCTGCCTCCATCCTCTGTGGGGCCAAGGAGCTTGGGGCTGCTGCAACGTTACTCTTCTGTGGCACCAGGGAGATTGGGGCTGCTGTTGCTGCTCTCTGCATCCTCTGTGGGGTCGAGGAGGTTGGAGCTGCAATGTTATTCTCCTCCAGGGCCGAAGAGGGTAGTGGTGCTGCTGCTTTAATGCAGGTTGGAGCTGCTGTTGGTGTCTCCATCCTCTGTGGCACCAGGCAGGTTGGGGCTGCTGCGGTCTCCATCCTCTGTGGGGCCGGGGAGCTTGGGGCTACTGTTGCTGCTGCTGCTTTAATGCAGGTTGGAGCTGCTGTTGGTGTCTCCATCCTCTGTGGCACCAGGCAGGTTGGGGCTGCTGCTGTCTCCATCCTCTGTGGGGCCGGGGAGCTTGGGGCTACTGTTGCTGCTGCTCTTGCTACTGCCTGATCCTTTGTGGCTTGTTCTCTCTCCTTCTCCGCCTTCAGCTTCCTCTCGGCCTCTCTGACCACGTTCATGAGCTGGTCCTTCTCCAGAGCATGCAGGGTGGTCTGAGCCCAGAGGGGGGCGCCACATACGCTTCGTGGGGCCGGGGAGCTTGGGGCTGCTACTGCTGTTGCCTCCATCCTCTGTGGGGCCGGGGAGGTTGGGACTGCTGCTGCCTCCAATTTTTTCTCCTGTGGGGCCAGGCTGGTTGCTGCTGCTATAATGCAGGTTGGGGCTACTGCCTCCATCCTCTGTGGGGCCAGGGAGGGTGGTGGTGCTGCAACGTAACTCTTATGTGGGGCCGGGGAGGTTGGGGCTACTACTGCTGCTGCCTCCATCCTCTGTGGGGCCGGGGAGGTTGGGACTGCAATGCTACTCTCCTCCAGGGCCGGGGAGGGTGGTGGTGCTGCTGCTTTAATGCAGGTTGGAGCTGCTGTTGGTGTCTCCACCCTGTGTGGCACCAGGCAGGTTGGGACTGCTGCTACCTCCATCCTCTGTGGGGCTGAGGAGGTTGGAGCTGCTGTTGCTGCTGCTCTTGCTACTGCCTGATCCTTTGTGGCTTGTTCTCTCTCCTTCTCCGCCTTCAGCTTCCTCTCGGCCTCTCTGACCACGTTCATGAGCTGGTCTTTCTCCAGAGCATGCAGGGTGGTCTGAGCCCAGAGGGGGGCGCCACATACGCTTCGTGGGGCCGGGGAGCTTGGGGGTACTGCTGCTGATGCCTCCATCCTCTGTGGGGCCGGGGAGGTTGCTGCTGCTGCAACGTTACTCTTCTGTGGCACCAGGGAGGTTGGCGTTACTGCTGCTGCTGTCTGCACCCTCTGCAGGGCTGGGGGGGCTGGTGATGAAGGTGCATCCCTCCTGTCCTGCAGGGTTGGGCAGGGCGGAGCCGGTGCCTCCCTCCTCTGCTTCTGGGCCGGGCAGCTTGCAGGCGCCTCCCTCTGCAGGGCCAGGCAGGGCAGTGTTGCTGCCTCCCTCTGCAGGGCCAGGCAGGGCAGTGTTGTTGCCTCCCTCCTCTGCTTCTGGGCCGGGCAGGGCAGTGTTGCTGCCTCCCTCCTCTGCTTCTGGGCCGGGCAGGGCAGTGTTGTTGCCTCCCTCCTCTGCTTCTGGGTCGGGCAGGGCAGTGTTGTTGCCTCCCTCCTCTGCTTCTGGGTCGGGCAGGGCAGTGTTGCTGCCTCCCTAAACTTCTCGACCGGGCTGGTCTTCTGCTGGGTTATGGAGGTCGACCCCCATGCCTCTCTCACCCTCTGCTGCAGGGGTCGGGAGCTCGGTCCCCAAGCCACCAGTACCTTCCGTTGCGGAGGGTTTGTAGGAGCAGCTCTTGCCCTCGTGTACTTCTGTTGGGTTAGACGGGAACAGAAGAGGAATGATCAACCAAAGAGACAAACAGCAAACCAAGATGCTTCCAACTTTCATTCATAATCCAAACTACTTTCGGATTGCTTGTCTGCAGCTTTCGGTGGCTTTTTACACAGCTTCCTGGAAAAAAAAGAGGCTGCATGAAATTCCTTAAAAAATGTGCATGAGAATTCTATGCTGTGGGGTAGACCGGGACTGCCGATGGTTGATCCCTGTCTATGTCATTTGTCATGTTTTGGTTCAAATGTGTGTAAATGTCCCTCACTAAAATCATGATTTCAGGTTACGTAAACCATGATTTCAGGTTTTTTGAGCATGATTCGGCACGGTTTTTGGTTTGACTATGGTTTAACCAGAGAGAGTAGAGAGAGAGAGGTTCCGTTGGCCCGTTGTTTCCGGGTTCTATTATTGCAAAGGGGAGGGGGGGAAATCCCCCTTTAGGCAGACCTAGGCAGACCTAAGGACTGTTCTATTCAATGCCAGGAGTATTATGACACGCCCCTTTAGGCAGACCGGAACCTGGTCATGTTAGGTGCCCATAGCAACCTATTACATTGGCATAATTCTATATACTTAAAGAATCTCTGGTCTAACTATAAAA
>NC_085858.1:43438542-43461042 GCF_034702125.1 Engraulis encrasicolus | reverse complement strand
GTCTTCTGTGAAATGAAGCTGTGGCGGGATGTTGGTGGTTTACATAGTGGCCTGGACATTATGACATCTACAGAAGTAGTAAGTGATTTATGACGTTGCCAGTCATCAAGATTCCAGTCTCTACGCCGCGGGATTCGAGCCACAGTCTTTGATTGGAATGTCAGTGACGAAATGCAATCGCACAATCAACCCTCGCCGACATAAATATATAGGCCTATTTAAAAAACACATCAGTTAAGTGGTTAAATACGTAGGCGTATTAACTTTTACACTTGCTCAAACGTTAATCAAATAAATGAATTAAAAACAACCCTCTTTCATGATGATTTAGGCCCTACGTGTGAAAAGGTGCAGACGTTCAGTCTCATTTCAGCTGAGATTAAAACAGACCCATCCGTTTTCTTCGACAGCCAGGATAGTTCCCAAGGAAGGAAGTTTAGTCACCGTCAAAACGCATTGCAATAAATTGCCCAAACAGCGTATAAGCCATAATAAAACACCTGCCTACATTTGAGTTTCTTTTCCCTTTTGACATGGTGACAGAAGCGAAACAATTGACTTTATTTAATTCATAGTTGGTAGTAAAATGCAAACGTGTGTTTGTTTTTGTTATTTTTGTATTATGTTCATTGTGTTTTTGTTTTCAAATGTCCTCTCGTTCGCCTTTTCGCATCCAACAGCCTACTTAAACCCAAGTAGGATGAACATAATACAAAAATGTAGAGGGGCCACCTGGGTAATATATCACCACTGAAAGTTTATGGGTCATTCTACAGAAAAGGTTGAAAATGCTGTCACTGACATTGTAGATACCAATACAGCCAAAGTTGACATGATAATCACTTACTTTACATATGTTCAATAAGTAGCCTAGAGACTGTTTTTGTAATGTAGAAGTCAACTCTATTGGTCTACTTATTAATAAATACTTTAAAAAAAAGGATACCCATAGAAACTCTGTGTCACTAATATGATACATGAAAATGTATTGTATATTTTTTGTTTAAAAATACATTTTTCAATGAAATTAACCTCATTTACATTTTCATTAACATTACATGGAATGACTACAACATATACATATTTAATAAATGGTTTTATATTATTTATAATATTAAATAAATATCTGTCACTCAAAATTACGTCATTGGTGTTATTGCTAGACAAAATACTGTTATTTTGAAAATTAAATTGGCTCTTGGGTGTTCCTTCAGGGCAAGAGGTAATTTAAGGAGGTGTAGTGGTCAAAGACATCATACGAGTCAGATATCTGTCTTCATTTCTTCAAAAATGTCATGATTTCTTCAAGAATTGTACATGAAGCTACGAAGCCTGTCATTGGTGTTACTCAGTTTAAAGCCACAGAGGTGAGCCAATTCAAATACAACTTGAATACATCAAATAAGTAAAGGATTTTGATATCACTGAAAGCATATTGTCTCCCACAGATTCAGCCAGTTTGTTTTAACTGTGGTTTTCCCCTAAAAAAGTCATTGGTGTTACTGTAATTTGTGGTCATTGGTGTTACTGTTCAGCCTAAATTAACCCATAACACCAATGACATTCATGTGTAAAAGCTACACCAAAAACATCAGAAATAAGGGAATTGGAGTAGGGAAACCAGTTTATGAAATCAGTTTATGAAATGAAATGCTAATAATATGAGTTTATGATTGAGTTTAAGAAATTAAAAGAGGTCATTTCCAAAATAAATTTGACGTTTTGTGTCATTGGTGTTATGGCACGTCACTGGTGTTACTTTTCACCTCTTTTTGACCTGGTTCACTTGAATTATTGTTATCATCAATGTTTTCTTTTTCATCATTGATGTATTCAGTAGCTCATATTTTAAAGTTACTATTCAAGAACTTATTTGTATACTATTCCACTCCTTTTTGTTTAAAAATTAAAACATTGATGGCGAAAGTCACATAGATTCACATGATGTTGACTATTTACATTTTTAAATGAAGTTGTAAATGCTTAATCAGATATTTCTCTTGGTTTTATGGTTCCATGTATCTGATTTCAGTGGAATATTCAAGTTTAAATTAAAGATTTTTTTTTTTACAAATATAAATAGTGTGTATTGTAGGTAACACCAATGACGAAAAAACAACAGATGCATTATTTAATGAAATATATTTTAAAAAATGAAAATACATTAAGCTGGCCCTGGTGTGGATTAACTAAGTTAAGAAGTTATATAGTAATATCATAGAGAGTAGAGAGAGAGAGGTTCCATTGGCCCATTGTTTCCTGGTTCTATTATGGCCCCCCTTAGGCAGACCTAGGCAGACCTAAGGACTGTTCTATTCATTGTAGAAGCATTATGACACGCCCCTTTAGGGCAGACCGGAACCTGGTCGCGTTAGGTGCCCATAGAAACCTATTAAGTTGGCATATCTCTATAGAATATCTCTGGTAATATTAAAGAAGTTTTAAGTGCATTAGAAGAAATACATTTCAGTGGAAATAGGTTTCCCAAATTCAACCTTTTCTGTAGAATGACCCTTATAGGCCTACAATAAGTTTAGGTCCACATACAATGGGCAGTCAGGGGTAAGAGGTTAGGGCGTCAGACTTGTCGCCCAAAGGTTGCCGGTTCGACTCCCGACCCGCAAGGTTGGTGGGGGTAGTAATTAACCGGTGCTCTAGGCTACCCTAAGCATGGTACCGTCAGGGCGCCATTGAGGGCTGCCCCCTTGCACGGGTGAGGCATGAATGCAATTTCGTTGTGTGCAGTGTTCACTTCTGTACTGTGTTGCCACATTTCAGTGGTAAAAAACCTGATGCGCGAGCACGAATCATTAATGATATGTGTTTATTTCAATGGGGTAATATGAAGCTGTGCATTATAAAAAGTCGGGACAGTCCAGGCTTTCACAATGTTTTTTTTTCTCGCACTTGCAATTCAAAGGCTTGTGCAAAGTGAATGTGCTAGGTAAAATAGTGTATATATAAACTTTAATAATGGTGTGAGACCTATTCTGATATTAGTAGCATTAAGTAGGTTACTCAATGTTCCTCTGGCAACGCAGCCCACAGCCAACTACAGTAATTGCTAGTTCTATCCCAGAACACCAGGTGGCAGTAGTGAGCCAGGTCATTGTATTACTCTTCTTCATCTATGGTCAACACGACAGGCGCTCCGGTTTGTTGTGTGTGCAGTGAAAGTAGCGGTACCGGAGTTTCTGCATCAAATTACTGCTTTTCCAGCGTTTCAGACAAGGTAAAACACTTTCATAAATCTCTATTTAATGTAGTTCTAGTGATTGTCTCTTGATGACTGTGAATAGCTAGTTTTAGGGCCGGTTCTGGGCAAACTGTAGTCCATCTTGAACCACGGGGCTTTCCAACTTGTGCCATTTAACAGTACTTGTAGCGTTGACGCTGCTTTGCCCAGACATTTTCTCAAACCAAATCAGTGCTTACCCGGTTATTAATATTAGGGCATATTCATTTAGGTTATTTAATGGTAACCTTACTTGTTAACATGTATCATCGTGTTATGAATGACATTCATTCCAAGATATGCTAACTAGCTTCATTTTAGCTAACTAAAAGACGGCATCTAGACACTTGTTTGCTTGTTGAATTTAAGGCACTAATTGTGCAATCCCTTTTCAACACTTTTCCGTCATCCGAAACAGCACTTTACGCAGAGGGATCCAAAGGACAGTTGGCGAGTATGACGTCTCTGGTAAGCCTCGTACTTTGGCCACATGAACCAATCTCATTCATTCATTCATATGCATTTTTTATTGTAGACATCACATTATAGTGATAATTTACATTGCAATTAGTTGTCTATGTGAGGTGCACATGGTTGCATGGTCGCAAATGCAAAAATGTATGACAAGGGAGTCATTGGGACTTGACTTTCACTGCTTTCCTACTCATCTCTAGGGGGGAAGCGGTTCAGCCACAGAATATACAGTTCGGGTGCCAAAGTAAGTATAGAAGTGCTGAACTAAATAAAAGCTGACGTGACTTTTCTTGTGAATAGCAACAGTCATCTCCATACAATACCTCGCAACCTTCCAGAGGGTCAGCCTCAGTGGAATTATTATTATTATTATTATTATTACTATAATATCCCCCAATTTGCACTCTGATGGTTTGCTTTTTGAAATGTGTTGATCAGAAACACCAGTAAGAAGTACAGCATCATGGCTTTTAATGCTGGGGATAAGGTGAACTGCTCAGCCTGGACCCAGGTAAGAGCCCTTGAGAGGCGAGACCACTAACTCTCATTGTGATGTGATGGCTAAAATGTGGTGCTGTAAGTCATGCCACTAGTTGTGTAGTATGGTTTTGTGCTTTTGTCACAAATTAAAAAGGTTGCTTGAAAATATCACAGGGTGTCCACGGGTTTGTAAAAAGTATCAAAAGTTGATAAATTCAAAAAGCAAAATTGAATGGCCTTAAAAGGAGTACATTTTCTCAAAAGGTATTGTTTTTGAAGAAACAAGCTGTTATTGTTTTTGAAGAAACAAGCTGTTATTGTTTTTAGTTGTAGCATTTTGATTAAAATTGTTAAGTTAGACTTTTGGCCCAGAGGTTGTCGGTTTGACTCCCGACCCGCCTGGTTGGTGGGTGGAGTAATTAACCAGTGCTCTCCCTAATTCTCTTCCATGACTGAGGTACCCTGAGCATGGTACCGTCCCGCCGCATGCCTCCCTTTCGGGCATGTTTTTGCAAAAAAAATGCCTTGTTAACACTCGCATCGAAGTGCCGTGATGGTTGTAAAAATGATCTAAAGGTAGTGAAAAAAGGTATTAAATGGTAGTAAATTTGACTTCAAGATTGGTGTATATACCCTGTATCATCATCATTAGTGTATATGTGCGTCATAAGTCCAATTAAGTTTTCATGTGCTCCTTTCATCGATCATCACTCCCCGGTGAAACACACACACAAACACACACACACACACACACACACACACACACACACACACACACACACACACACACACACACACACAAACACACACACACACACACACACAGGCCCGCATGGAGCGTGACATGAGCAACAGGCGCATGTACGCCGAGGAGGAGACCCAGGATGGGGCGGCCGGCAGCGAGTTTGGCAAGAAGCAGAGGGAGGAGGCGCGCAGGAAGAAGTACGGCATCGTGACACGGGAGTTCAAACTGGAGGATCAACCCTGGATCCTCAAGGTCAACGGGAAAGCAGGCAAAAGGTAAGGTCACTGTAACGTTTCCAAATTAATTAACCTCCCCAACATATTAAGGGACTTCGTTTTTATTGTCATCTATTTCGGTTCTTTTGGGGTGGGCGGGCCAACTTTATTCAGACAGGACCGTGAAGAGGTGGGACAGGAAATGAGTGGGAGAGAGAGACTGGGGAGGAACGGGAAATGACCCGAGTCAGGAATCAAACGCGGGTCGCCTGCGTAGCAGTCTAGTGCCACGGACCACGGCTGGGCCATCCATTTCAGTTATGTCAATAAAACACACACACAGTCATAGCCTCAACTTTCAACACTTTCTCCCTTCTAACCCCTTCTCAGGTTTAAAGGGCAGAAGAAAGGCGGGGTGACTGAGAACGCCTCCTACTACATCTTCACACAGTGTCCTGACGGGGCCTTTGAGGCCTTCCCCGTGCACGGCTGGTACAACTTCACCCCCCAGGCCAAGCACCGCACGCTAACGGCTGAGGAGGCCGAGGAAGAGTGGGGCAGGTGGGTCTCTCTATTCTTTGCTGGAAACGTCCGAGACCGGGCTGCATGCATATGGGTCTTCTTGCATGGGGGTTGCCACCTCTGTCCGAGTAAAAACCTGTACATGTCGAATGCAATCAACCCTTTTGCTTGTAAGCAACAGCGTTTTTCATTCAGTGTACAGGGAAGGTACATATTTTCCACCCCGAACAGACTCTACAATCGGGTTGAATCGAGTAATAATACATTTTTCTATGTCATTAGGATGACATTGTGTATACAGTACAACAGACTGCAATGACTGAAGTAGTGTATTTTGCGATGTATAGTGTATTGTCAAAAATCTATGTAACAGGGTTAGCACAGGAGTTTGAAAATGCATTTGACCAGTCTCCAGTGTGCAGTTAGACTAAACATACATATAAGGTATTGATACACATATACACACACACACAATGTGCAGTAAACAAAAACTAACATACAGTTGTTCAGAATAATAGCAGTGCCTTTACAAAAATAAGATGTCAAGACTCTTTAAATAAATGGTACTTTCATGAGACACTGCACATTCACTGCACACTACTATTTTTATGAGCATGCATTTCTTCGCTTTCTGTGAAATATTATAAAATTGAATTATTTATTTTGTCAATTTTCTTGCTTTCAAATAGAATGTGCAGTACATGTTACATATCCCCAATGCATTTTTGCTCATGAAAGTACAATTTCTTTGAAGTATCTTGACATTTTCTCAGTTTTGTAAAGGCACTAAACTAAAGAAGGCAAGTGCTACACCCTCCATCATGACAACATTCTACAGAGGAACCATAGAGAGCGTCGTGTCCAGCTGCATCACAGTGTGGGGAGGAAGCTGCACGGAGAAAAACAGGAAGACACTCCAGCGTGTTGTGAACACAGCGAAGAAGATCATTGGAGTACCACTCCCCTCCCTGCAGGACATTTACACCGCACGCCTCACCCGAAAAGCACTGATGATCATCAAAGACACAAGCCACCCTGCACACAAACTGTTCAGCCTCCTGCCCTCTGGAAAGAGGTACAGGCGCCTCCGTTCCCGTACCACCAGGCTTGCAAGCAGCACGATGCATCAAGCAATCAAGATACTGAACACTCAACCCACTCTCCCTTCACTGTCAGCCTCTAGCCAGCCAGGCCACTGACAACGCTCCCCCCCCTCATCCCCACCACCATATCTGCGACTGAACATTCCACCTGCACTACTACATCTGTGACTGAACTTTCAACCTGCACTAACTCAAAACATGCACACACACACACACACACACACACACACACACACACACACACACACACACACACACACACAAGCACACTGCACTTTCTGCACAAAACCCAAACATACACACACTGACACACAACTCATACTCACACACATACACACACACACACACACACACATACACAGGTACACACACACAGACGCACACCGCACTTTCTACCTGCACTAAACACACACACACACACACACACACACACACACACACACACACACACACACACACACACACACACACACACACACACACACACACACACACACAAAACACATACAAACACACACACACACACACACACATACTGCTGCTGGTGTATTTAATAAAACCTTTTTTTAATTATTTATTTTCTTCAAATGCTACTATTACTATGTCAGAACGCTATAAAGGACTTTTAAAAAAAGCACAACAAAATACCTCCTCTTAATGTATGTTCTCTACAAGTTTTCTGTTGTCCAGTCTTGCACTTTAAATGTCTGTATGAGCAATGTCTACGTCCATACTGTCTATGTCCATGTATGAGTACTGTCTATGTCTATACTGTCTTTGTCCTTACCTAGATTAGTCTATGTCTGCATGGGAGAGCAAGAAACGCAATTTCAAATTCTTTGTATGACCAGTGCATGTAAAGAAATTGACAATAAACTTGACTTGACTTGACACTGCTATTCTGAGCACAACTGTACATGAATTACCATACTTTCTCTGATCTGATGTGTTGTATGTGTAGGAGAAACAAGGTGGTGAACCACTTCAGCATCATGCTACAGCGTCGCCTGCGGGAGCAGGGGGGCGGGGGCGACGACGACGACGAGGAGGAGGGCGAGAAGGGCGGCAAGAAGAAGAAGAAGGGCGGCCGGGGCGGTGGGAACGACCTCCGCATCCACAACCTAGAGGACGACCTGGAGATGAGCAGCGACGAGAGCGGCAGCAGCGGAGGAGAAGGTCAGTGGAGGAAAATAAGGAAAAGAAGTACAGCCAGGTTCAGCAAGTCATTTGTTCCCTCTGCAATCAGAATTGTCAATGAAAGACACAGTTTCCAGCAAGGGACACGTGTGTGTGTGTGTGTGTGTGTGTGTGTGTGTGTGTGTGTGTGTGTGTGTGTGTGTGTGTGTGTGTGTGCGTGCGTGCGTGCGTGCGTGCGGGCGGGCGGGTGGGTGTGGATGGGTGGGTGGGTGGATGGGTGTGGTAGAGAGAAAGATATGTATTGTAGCAGGGGGTTGTATTTATTTATCTGTCATGTTATGTATTTATTTTGGTCTTAAGTCCTGTCTACCTTTGTATATGCACCTTGACCACTTGAATTTCCCCTTTGGGATAATAAAGTTGACTTTGGCTTTGAGGCAGGGGAGGCCATCTCAATACACTGTGGTTTTGAGTAAAGGAGGGTCCCGAGTCAACACTGCTATTCTTCCTTCAAAACACAGGGGCCTATACTACAAAGCTGGGGTGCAATTTCTCGAAAGCAAAGTTGTTAGCCAGTTAGCAACTTGTGTAGATGCCAATGGGAAATTGCATTGCAAACAGCAAAGGAGCTAATGGAGACGAGAGCGGCAGCAGCGGAGTAGAAGGTCAGTGTAGGAGGAGGGGAGGTGATAGCCAGGCGTTGCTTCTAGTTGGGCCAGGAGCAATACAAATATCATTTCTGAGCTCCGGAAAAAAACGGCCAGCTCCAACGGCCCTGGGTAGAGGTGTGTTCAAGGCAGTGACGTGGTTTAAGCAGAGACTAAGAAAATGTTTAAACATGGTTTAAACTTCGGCACAGGCTTTTGTGGCCTCGACGAGTAGAAAACCGAGGGAGGCGGGTCAACTATAGTCTGATTATAATCGACGTTCAAATCTCTCCGACTCAGAGACTTAAGTGTTGCATCACTAGGAGGGCACAGCCTGGCTAGGTCAACTATGCCATTTGAGAAACGTGCAAATTGTTATGCACTTGGTCAGACCAAGTCTCAAACAGAGATTTGAAAGTTGATGATAATCAGGCTAGGGAGGCCATCTCAATACTCTGTAGTTTGTTTTCTCCTCAAGTCCAGGGGCCTAAACTACAAAGCTGGGGTGCTTTTCTCGAAAGCAAAGCTGTTAGCAATAGCAACATGGGTAGTTGCCAATGGGAAATTGCATTGCAAACAACAAAGTAGCTAATGTAGTTAGTAACTGTGGTTTTGAGAAATGCAACCCTGGTTTAGGTGTAAACCAACCAGGTTAAGTTTAGAGGTAAATAATCTAATAGAAGAGTCCACTCCAGGCTCTTCTATTAGATGATTTATCTCTTAACTTAACCTGGTTTACTCCTGAAGCACCTTCTTAGTACAGACCCCAGGTAGACCCATCATCAGTTTGCTAATCAGCTGGATGGAGTGAGTCAAAAAGTCAAAGAAACATTTGTTTTGAAGAGGAGAGGAGAAGGTCTAAACTTAGGATGCATTCGGCCTTGCGTCCTCCACTTGTGCTTGTGGCCTGGCCCCGCCTCCTGGCCCCTCCTCCGTGGAGAAAACAATAAAATTTCCCTGCTGTCAGCCTAGCCAAAACAATTTTTGGGGGACTATTCTACATTCACCATCCAGTTTGCAAATGAGAAAATTACTTGCAAGATATTAAAATATAATGCTGTTGTCCGTGATGTCATCATGACTCATTACTTCCTGGTACGAGGCCACAAGCACAAGTGGAGGACGCAAGGTCTCATATTGGAACGCTCCCTTAGTGTTTCTCAGCGTTGGCTCTGCAGCCCCGCCCCCCTTGGCGGAGTGTGGGAGCCAAAGGGGGACCTTGATAAGGATACAGCTGAGAGGGGTCGGTGCCAAGTTGCCATTTGGGACATTAGTCCATTTTATTTTTTGACAAAGCAACTGAGTGAAGTGTGTAAAAAAGTGTTACTTTGCTCAGTTTTCATGTACTGTAGTTATTGTCTTCTCTGTACGAGAGCCAAATCATCCCATAAAATGTTTTTTTTTTAAATTATTATTATTATTATTATTACAGATGGAGAGAGCAAGCCAAAAACTAAGAAAAGCAAGGGAAAAGGAAAGAAGACCAAGGACAAACGCAACCACAGTGAAGAAAGTGATGATGGTGACTTTGAAGGGTTAGAAGTTGACTACATATCAGATGAAACCAGGTAGGCAACAAACCATTGCAACATTCTTTCTTCAGTCTTGGGATCAACTGTTGGAACTTTTCAATGTTACCTGCAGAATCTTATTCTTTATGTATGTGTGTCCTATGTGCGTTTTGCGTCTTTGCCGCTTTGTTGGCCAGGGCTCAGACACATCAGACACATGACTATCATCATTGGAAAGGCTGTGTTGTGTGGTTTCATATGAAATTATGATATAGAAAACTCATGAATGTATACCGTTTTGGTGAAGCAACATTAGAAATCACATTCTCATAACAATTAACTCATTGGCTGCCTTGGCCGTCGAATGACGTCATTTCAAATAGTGACGATAGTGACGTTTTTTTACAGCCAGGCCTCGAGGACGGTCTGACCTATCTTCTGTATGAATTTCAAGCCTCAAGGCATTTTCTAACTGTTCCTGTAGGTGGCAGAAGTGTCCTTAGGAACAGTCAAGGCAGGGCTTTAGCTCAGAGCAAGATGAAATGTCAAGACAAAAACACCCCTTTTTTACTATTATAATATAATCTCAAAAGTAGCATAGCAAAATCATTTTTGAAAGTAAAGCACCTGTGACAGTAGTCTACTTTCTTGCCCTCTGATTTTAACACAGGTAGGCTACTGATTTTAGTGTCAGAGCCTGGCCAAAAAAAAACCTTCCTCTCATGACCAAAATACAATCCCCTGTTGCTATCTAGCTAGAAGGCATTGTAGCTAACTTGCCCAAAATACACCATGAGATGATCTGTGTGACAACCTTTCATTTTGGATAATGTGATCAGCCTACACAACATCAGGATGTTGCTTACAAAATATCATCTAACAGGAGAATGCACGGGACTAGTGGTGATGTGTCCCAACTGAGGTAACTTGGGTATAAAGTTTGCTACGCTAGCTAGCTAGCTAGCACGAAATCGCTAACAACTTACAACTAAGCCTAAATAAAGGAGCCTTGGTAAGTCAACTATTTTTTACTCAATCCACAGTTATTTTTATGGATCTGTATAGTATGATCAGCTTACTGTATCATCAAAAAAGACAGGGGGGTTGCAGATTCTTGGAACAGAGTAGCCTTTGTGTCTGGTCAGATGCATTCAGCTCACATTAGAAAGCATTGCACTTAGCCTCAGACCAGCTAGCATTCACCACTCCAATCGGCTTGTGAAATGTTGGATGTGTGATCAGTACTTTATCAAAAGAAAATTCATTGAACAATATATGACAAGATCACTATAGCAGAACCATGATGACAGTAATCATCAATCTGCAAATTGTCCGCTCTGCCAAAGAAGCTGCAGTAAGCTACGCTAAGCGGTGCTGCCTGCCTACCTGCCTCCCTCCCCACAAGACACAACACGGTACTATTTCTGGAGGAAATAAACCAGCTGTGATTCGTTCTCCAACGAGGGGAGAGGGAGAGGGAGAGGGAGAGGGAGAGGTAGGGAGTTACCGGAGTTAGGGGCAACTGCTGTCATGATCCATGCTGCGCGCCAGCAACTAAACCAAAACACCCTTGTTTTCGAGTCCCCCCGTTATATTTCAGTATATTAGGTTGAAAAGGTCATACAAATGATCTTTTTGTTCAGGCTACAGATGACAGAAGACTGTGTAATAGCAGCTGATAGGTTTGGAGTTGTTAGGACGATGCCATTACGGGCAAAAACGTTTGCAGTTATAGTTCTACTTCAAATGGCGTTTTCTCAGCTTTTTGGCTAGAAAGCAGCATTTTGGCGAATTCCACTTAATTTCAACAGATGATTATGAAAGAACGGAAAGGGGTAGAGAGACACCGTTTTTTTCTGATGACAGATGAGCGTCTAATCTGTGTTTTGATAGGTATGGTGTTGACATAGACACAGAACTCAATTTTCTGTGAGCCTCCAAAAAACACCCAAAATGCTGAAAAATGGCTGGCACTCCGAGGTACTCTTTTATGAAAATGGCTGGCAGCCAATGAGTTAAGTGCCGGGGGAGACCCTGATGTTTTGTACGTCGACTTAAGTCTTTTTCACTCTGCAGTTCAGAAGAGGAGGAAATGGAGAAGGCCAAACCCAACAAAGGGGAAGAGAACGTCCCTAAAGGTTGGTTTCCAGTAGCTACACCAGACATTCTTTAAGTATATCTCTCTACTCTCTCTGGCTACACTTTATGACTGTTAGCAAAAATTGCTCATCTATTTTAGCTGCTGTTCAGTTTCTGTATTGCTCTGTTCACCACACCAACCTGCACTGTTGAAGTGGCTTGGAAATGTATGCTGATTGCCTAGGCTTATCTGTTCATGTATTTGTGGGCAGTCATGGGTAAGCGGTTAGGGCTTAGGGTTAGGACTTGTAGCCCAAAGGTTGCCAATTCGACTCCCTACCTGCCGCTGAGGTACCTGCTGCTGCTTGGGGTGCCATTTAGGGCTGCCCTCTTGCACGGGTGAGGCATGAATGCAATTTCGTTGTGTGCAGTGTTATGTGCTATGGAGTGCTGGGTTACTACACCGGCGACCCGGGTTCGATTCGTTCATTTGCCAAACCTTCCCCGTCTTTCTCTCCCTGCTCATTTCATGTCCCTCTGTAACTGTCCTGTCACAACAAAGGCATAAAAAAAGCCCAAAAAATATCTTTAAAAAAAAAAAAAACACACACTTTTATTGTTTTTAGAAAGGGCACTCCCTTGGTGTTTTGAAATCAAGGATTCGTTGTCCTCCTAGGTATTGACGAGATGTCTGAGAGTGAGGAGGAAGAAAGCGAGGAGGAGAAACCGAACGAAGAGGAGAACAAAGAAGAGGAAGAGGAGGAGGAAGGAGGGAAGAAGACGCCTGTGCACATGGAGAAGAAGAAGAAGCCCAAAGGTGTGTGGAATTTCGCATTCACATGCCCTAGAGCAGCGGTTCCCAAACTCTACCATGACAAGGCCCTCATATACCGGTAGATTCCAGCCAAGGACCCCTTACATAGATCGTGCCATACTATTTTTTACTGCGCACCCCTTTTCACAACCATAGTTATGGTCTGTGAGTCAGTGCCCCACTGGGATATATGAAATCATAATGATAGTAGCAGTAATGTTCAGAGATGCAATACATTATTATACAGTCCCTCCAGGATTTTGCACTGGGATTTTGTGATTTTTGCGGTCAAAATGCCTGATTTTGTGGCGGCATTTTCTCATTTTTTGCAAAGATTTTGCGGCATTTTCTCATTTTTTGCAAAGATTTTGCATCCCTTTCTGGGTTTTTTTGGTAACTGAAAACCACAATCAGTCTAAGCAGGCTTAAGACAAAAGAGAGAGAGATTCAGAAACACACTTCCTATATAATAGAATAATAAAATATTGTCAAAAGCTGTCAGAGCGTCTTATTAGCCAGTGCGTCCAATGTGTAAAAAAAAATCATGTCCGCGACACTCATAAATCTCTGTCGATATTTTAGAACGACTTCGGGGGAAAACGGGACAGCGCGTTATGAAAAAATACTTGTGGGTATAGCCTACCACTAGGCCTAATGAAGAGCGTCGCGGGGTACAGTAGCCAGGCTGTATGCAAGCGTTACAATGTCACCTGTTGGAAGACGCGTCTCTCTCTCTCTCTCTCTCTCTCTCTCTCTCTCTCTCTCTCTCTCTCTCTCTCTCTCTCTCTCTCTCTCTCTCTCTCTCTCTCGTGCTCGTATTGCAAGCTGTTGCATATTATTTGCTTGATGCAAAGTTGTGATGGCATACACGCTCTCGTTGACATGGTTGTGTGCATGGTTGCATGGATTCGCAAGACTTTATTGCAATAACACAGTGAAAGCGTGGAAGGGCCGTTCACTTCCTATCTCGGTGTCCTTGACTGAAACAAGTTGCAAAACTCCACACTTCCGAAACCTTTGCGATCGGCACTACAGTGATTGTTATCAGAAGGCTTGTGCCTACGCATAGACATAGACCCTTAAATTACAAACATTAGCGAACATCGAAAAAGATCAGACAACGACCGTCGGGTAGCATGCTCATGAAAGCGACAGGGGAGAGTGGAGAAGTTCCGCAAACATGTAGCCTAACGGAAGATGTTTGCTACTGTGGGACAGTACCGCCACTATTTCATGACTGCATACACTTCTTCGTCATGGATAAATGGGCAACAATACTTTTTCCACCCAGGATTGCACTGAAAAGTAGGCTACTGCTGTTAAAAAAAGGGTCATGAGTGTGCAGCACCGACGACTGCGTGTATGTGTGAGGGAGGGGAGGAGAGACGCGGAACAGCTGAGATGAGGGTCGCGACTTCCGAAATAGCAGGCAATTCTTTTTCAATGTTTCAGTGACATATTAACAAAAATGCTTCGTATTGGTTTTCGTCTCCGGTGGTATTGTAGTCACATTTTTATTTTTTTTGACGAAAATATAAATCAATAAACTCCACAGAATGTGGAAATTTTGCGGGAAAAATGCGGCTTTACAGGAATTACGCGGCATCGTGAAATTATGCGGAATATCATTGAATTTGCATGAATCCACGCGATCGCTGAATCGCGAAAAACTGGAGGGACTGATTATAATGCAGTTCTTAACTAAGGGGCATATTTCTTTAGCTTTTGAATTATTTTGGTGTACATTAGTTATTCAGTTTATTGAACTATTTATTTGGCTTTGTTATACTTTTTTCTGCCAACCTGCCGTGGTCATCCTCCTAGCACCCCTTTGCGGCCCCCGCCCACACTTTGAAAACCACTGCCTTAAGCTAGATTTATGCTTCGCTCGCATAGAATCTGCGTCCGTCCGTTTTCTGTCTATGCGAGTCCACGCCCCCCTCTCAGAGGCTCTGCGCCCGTCGTCTAGCGCCTCGAAAAAAATCTAACTATCCGTCGGACGGACGCGGAGTACGCAGACAAAAAGGCACTATGATTGGTCGTCTCGCTACTTCCTTGTTCTGTTCTTGTGGCAGCGCAATGCCCGTAGTTTGCGAGAGCAGAGCTGTATTCTGTTAAAAACTTTATTAATGCCTTGTGTGTAAATGTGTGTAAATACACGAAGCTAAGCTAAGTAACAAACAATGCATCAGTTGAACACTCGTGGCACAATGCCTGCGGTTTTACTACCGTTCCTCCACCGAATGTAAACACACATCGGCAGAATCAACTGTCTTTACATGCTTGCATTTTCTGCTCGTGAAAACAGACTGGGTATGTCAAATAATGATACCACTGCATTGCCTTTGCAATTTGTGTGAAAATACCTAGCTAACCGGGATAGAAAGCAACATTGCTTAATAATGACCGCAGTGCTTACAATGTAGTGAAAGTAGCCTAATCGCGCAATTTCAAATGTGGCTGGCAACGAGACCTCGGACCTCGCAGAGCTCGCAGATGCATGAATACAAAATTGGTTCGTGGCCACTCCCACGCGACTTTTCACGCTCGCAGTTGCTGAAGTCTAATCTGACCTTTAGAGACCAATGAATAGAATCTTTGTATTTGTATTGGACTTTTTGTTTAATTTGTGTTTACATGTGACTGTTTGCAGACAGCAGCGGTGAATCGGAAAGCTCGGATGAGAGTGACATCGAGGGAGAGGCCAACTCAGCACTATTCATGGTGGGTAGAGAGCGATCCTATATGTACCTGCTGGGACAGCACCAGCAATGCTATTGTGTACAACAGGGCTTGACACTGGCACCTGCCAACCGGCCAAATGCTGGTAAAACTTGGCTGTGGCTTGTAACAATTTCAGTCTCATTAGTCACTTTGACGGATAACTTATTCTTTGGTGTGACAAATCACAGTGATAACATCAATTGTTTTTAATTAAATGCAAGAATATTCTAAAGAAAATAAATTGACAACAAAATCCTGGCTAGCAGAAAGGTGAAATGGCTAATGACTCGGGAAAACCACTCGCCACAGTGGCCGGTGAGCACTATTTTGGGGCTTAATACAGTTAAAAATTGTTGGCCGGGGTTAATAAAGGTGGTAAAGTGTCTTATTTTTCATGTTAGGCGTTGTCTTGCTTTAAGACAAGTTAAAAGAGGGAGTATGTAGCTAAGCTAGTGAAAGTCAATGGATCAGTGTACTGTGTGTGATCCATTGACTCTCACTAGCTTAAATACTTACTCCCTCCTTAAAACAAGACAACGCCTAACATGAAAAATAAGACACTCTACCTCTTCTATAAACCCAGGGCAACGATTTTAACCGTATTCAGCCTCAAAATAGTGGCATACCCCTTTAAAGTTAGCCAGAATGGCATCATGTTTTGGCCAAGAATCAGTGGGCTGTTAAGAAAATTTGCGATAATCTCAGAGTGGATGCTGTCAAATTGAAGAACATTAATGCTGCATTTACACTGCTTGGTTTATGCCAGGGGCTAAGAACACAAACCAGGATTACCCCTTGCATTTTAAGCCTATATTGAAGGTGGCCGCCTCTACAACAGACTCCACCTTCACTAGGTCCCCTGAATGTAATTTCTAAATCTACTTTCAAAACATGTCATATTTCATGTGAAACTGCATAACATTCAAAATATATCGGGGCCCAGATATGACGGCTTTAAGGGCTGTGAACGGCTTGCAGGCCATAGGTTCCCCGCCCATGGTTTATGCAAAAAAATGAACAGTCATGACCTAGCTACCATAAAGTCCAACGTCAGTTTGGCATAAACTAGCAAACAGGCGACTGGCAAGTAAGTAGTCCAAGAACAGTCTGCAGCCATTAGCATTTTGAAGTGTCTGACAATGTGTGTGGCTGAGGGTCTGCCTCTGTTTCAATCCTGCCCTCCCAGAAAAAGCGCACCCCGCCCAAACGCGGCGGGGGCCGCGGCTCAGCGGGAAGCTCAAGGACGGGCAGCCGGCCCGGCACGCCCTCCATCGACCCTGGAGCCACCTCCAGCACACTGCGGGCCGCCGCCACCAAGCTGGAGCAAGGTACAGTAAGACTTCAACGGCAGCTGTGATAAGTCAAGTCAACTCGGTTTTATTGTCAATTTCTTTACATGCACTGGTCATACAAAGAATTTAAATTACGTTTATTTTATGGTGTTATATAATTATGGTGTTTTATTGATAACACCATAGAGCAGGGGTGGGGAACCTTTTTCATTCAAAGGGCCACTTCAAACTCATCCGAGGGCCGTAGAAGTCCTCCGAGGGCCATACTGTGAACACAAACCAGGATTTTCCCCTCCACTTTTGGCCTATATTGAAGGCAGCCACCTTTTCAACAAACACCACCCTCTCTAGGTTTGCTGAATATAACTTAATTGTATTGCTTTTACAAAATGTCATTTTTCATGTGAAGGTGCATAACATTGAAATTATATCTGGGGCCGGATAAAACGGCCTCAAGGGCTGCAAACGGCCCTCAAGACATAGGTTCCCCACCCCTGCCATAGAGGTAGAACATTAGAGGTGACATGGCAATTTGCGACATCACTGGGAAACGGCACATGCATCCCATCCTGTGTAGGTAGTGTTATGTAGGTACCTTCAGTCAATGCAAATCAATAGACACGCCCAATAAACACTCCCAATAAACACTCCCACCTCTGTCAAAAAAATTGCCTAAAACTGTGTGAATATGAAGTAACACATTAATCAAAGACATGAAATGTCAGGCTAAATATCTACTTCAATCATAAGAGTCGATAAAATATATTTAACAATCAATTTATTTGAATTATGTAGATATCTAGCCAAACACTTCAACTATTGTCCTTGTATAGTGTGTTGATTGACATTTTCACATCAAGTAAGCCATTTTTTGACAGAGGTGAGCCTCCTCCATTCATTTCCATTTCTCAGGTCTACCTCCAAAACATGGCTGCCACGGATTGGCATGACAAGGTGTGCGCTGTCACCTCTAAAGTAGTCTAATGTTCTGCGTCTATGGATAACACACTGGTGCTGGGCACTGTGGTACAACTTGTGATATTAATTATTTTTCAACCGCACACCTCACCTGGCCGATGGAGATGACCTATTAGTTGCGGATCAGAAAAGCGCACCTCTTGCAACAACTTCATTCACAATGTTTTTGGTCTGTGGCGGGAGTTTTTCTTTGGGGTGTTGTAGTTTAAAAAAAAAAAAAAAAAAAACTTGGATCTCCTTTTCATTATTGACCAATGTCACCATGATTTGCTTATCATGGCTTTTAGCTAAACAATACAATTTTTGACTCTGCCATGATGAAGGCCACACCTTGGCCGAAACATGTTTTAACATTCCTATAATGATTTAGCCGTTTTATAAAGCTATTTTAACTTTTTCCAGAAGAGTGCCTTGGATACTTCAACTGTAGTGCTTTCCATATTTTACCAAAGACCACTTTCGGACTACCAACCCAAGACTAACGCTCACTGTGACCCTCCAAACTTACCCTTTTGTACACGTGGTTGTACTATGTTGTACACAACGACGTCATTCTGTATTTCCCATCCTCCTCCAGGTAAACGTCAAACACCACCCGCCAGCTCAGACACTCCAGCTGCCAAGAGGCTGAAGATGGACCCCAACCCCCAGAGCCCGTCAGGAAAGAGCACACCACAGCCCTCGTCTGGGAAGTCCACGCCCAGTGCCAGGTACACACGTTTGGAGTATGCCCTAAGCCAGGCCATGCCCTCCTAGTGATGCAACACCTTCAGCGTTGCTTCTAGTCAAGTCAAAAGCAATACAATATCGTTTCTGAGCTCCCAAAAAAACTGCAACTCCTCCCACTTTGTTGGGAAGCATACAACCATTAGCAAACCAAGGGAGGCAGGTCGACCTTAATTATTATGCTCTTGGTCAGACCAAGTCTTGAAGAGATTTGAAAGTCGATGATAATCAGGCTAGTATGCCCTCCTTTTTATTTCTTAAAAATGCTACTGCACTCCATTCATTTGCCCGCAGTAAAAGTTGAGAGAGCCTCATTTAGGGAGCCCAAAAAGTGGGGATGCGACATGCATCCCACTTTTTTCCGGCAGCTATGCATTAAGCAATAAGCCACGAGAGGCCGTGGGTTACGCTCGATTGATAACGGCCAAGGGGAGAGGGGCACGACGCGAAGCTGAGTTATTGCTTATCTAACACTGTTACACTTAATCGCTGACCAAATTTCTTTAAAAACGCTTTAATGACAATTATATAATATAATTTCCTCCGCGACGAGTTGACAAGTTGAGGAATTGATTGTGGTTACCCCGGCAGCGTTACTCGGCGTGTGTGTGTGCGTCGCGCTGCCAGAAAACACACTTTGCTACAAAAACTCAGCAAGGGTGATAAACACAGCAGGAATGAAATATCTTTTGCAATCACACTGATACCCCAACCACAGATGGTGCAAAGATGTGCTCTTCTTGCAGACTCCCTAGCCCAACTGCAACATATTCTCATTACCGACGTAGATGCGCTGGGTCTAACTTGGACACGCATAGAATCTTCATGTGAAAGGTGTAGGTTTACGCTCGATTGACCACAGCTACCAGCCAATCAGAATCGAGAACCGGACCGCACAGTGTTAGATTCTGAGTTTGTAGTGTATCCGTCTGTTCTTTCGCAGTGAGTGTGAGTTTCTGTCCAGCAGAGGGTAGAGGTGCCAGACAAAACAAAGATTGAAAATGGAAAAAGAGAATGGAATGTGCCATGTAGAATGTAGATAGAGGGCTTTGGGGGGTAGGGGCTAGGGGGGTGGTTGTACTAGTAGACGGAGTGGCATTGCAGAATTTATTTATGAATGGTATTTCATCCCACCTTTTGCCATTAGTCAATTGCATGTTATGGTAAGGACAATAATAAATGGATGAAATGGGTCCCCTGATTAAAACTAAATGGAAGCGTATAAGATTGTTGCTAAGTATTTTCTTGACCTGTCACTTAACATGGCCCTCCTCTTCACATCCGTTCAGCAGTGATGTGCAGTTGACGGAAGACGCAGTGCGGCGGTACCTGATCCGCAAGCCCATGACCACCAAGGACCTGCTCAAGAAGTTCCAGACGAAACGCACGGGGCTCAGCAGCGAACAGACAGTCAACGTGCTGGCCCAGATCCTCAAGAAGCTTAACCCTGAGAGGAAGAACATCAACGACAAGATGCACTTCTCCCTAACTGAGTGAGGACTTTGGGTTTGGATGGGGTTGTCCAATCCTGAGGCAATGTAGAGCCGTAAAACACGGGAGATAGCGGTAGTTGTTTGAGGATTTATAAAACACAGAACGGACTTTTGATTGAACAGGTGTGAGTTGAAGACATCACTGGAACTTGGTGTCCTGTCTCTGTTGCCATGGAGATGGAACCCCCATCAGGAGGGGTTGGTATTTCAGTTTGACATCATAAATGATGCAAGTATTCAGCTTGAATGAGCCTACGATGACACATTATTCATGAAGTTGAGTTTGTTTTCTATTTGTGTACCTTTTTAAAGAAATAAGTTGTGAGCCTGTGTGCCATTCTGAATAAATAGTGTTGATAAATGCCAATGGTTATTTATCATTATTTTGCCTC
Source organism: Engraulis encrasicolus (assembly GCF_034702125.1). Classification (NCBI taxonomy): domain Eukaryota; kingdom Metazoa; phylum Chordata; class Actinopteri; order Clupeiformes; family Engraulidae; genus Engraulis; species Engraulis encrasicolus. The sequence continues at coordinate 43,440,475 of NC_085858.1, read as the reverse complement.
CATTCGTTGACGTGGAAGCTTTACTTCTGTTTGTATTAAAGGGATTTTGGAATAAGATGTTCTTATAATTGAACCATGTTAATTTGCAGTATTAACCAAATGGGTTTCATCAACCTCTATTCAATAGCTTATTGATCTTGCATGAACCTGACTGGGTTCTCTTACCAAGCTAAATACACATCTCTGTCTGACGTGAACGTTCAAATCATGCTTTAGCGTCTGTATCGCAATGAACTCCACATAACACAAGTAGGGCTACTGTATTTGTGCAAGTTTCTTTAATAAATAACATTTACACTGATTGGGCAACAAAATTAGGCCTACTTGAATTTTTGTCACTTTCATACAATAACACAAACAGTTCTCATCCAGCGTTATCATGCTGCCCAGCGAAATAAACCTGACAATGTTACACGCCGATAGGGCAGTCATACAATTCTTAATGATTCTATATCACTGATTGATACATTTAATGAGATGGTTAGAAGAATCAGACATGTCGAGAAGCGTGTGGCGTGGCAGTCCCGCCGTTTTCATTCCGGAAGGTTCCGACAGATGATGGAGATGCGCCGATGGCGAGGGATGTGTTTCCCACCGAAGACAGACTCGGCATCTTTCAGGATTTCGTGGGTGAATTTGTACCGGGCCTCATCCCTGTTACCATTTGTCGAATAAGTAAGTATGTAATAACTGCGTTACAAACACCACTGTAGCTTGTAGCCTAACTAAACTGGTTCCAAAAAAAACAAAAAAACAAGCTGTAACTTCTAGTTCTAATTAGCAGCAGGACATATCTCCAAGACAGGAGTTAGGCCTAATACAAGTAGGTAATGAACTTGAACGACTGGATATTTGAGGTATACATCGATTCAGTAGGCCTACAGCAAAGACAAACAGCTTGACTTACCTGAGGACATACAGAGACCGCCGAGGCAGGAGCAAGTCTACCCAGTGAGTTTTTTCATCCACGTGCACTAGTCTCATTATGCTGTCTGAGAGAAGGCTGATACCTGCAATTGTATTGCCACAAAACTACACACAGAGCGAGACAATAGGTCAGTGTTTACATCACACACTCAACATTCCACTGTTTTGACAAGACGAATAGCCCATTCCTGTCAACCTGCTGTCATACCTTGACACTGTCGACGTGGGGTTTGATGTAACCGGCCTTATCGAGGTCGAGCACATGGACGGGACCAAGAAGTCGGTCATCCTGCGGGAATGCATGCGCTCGGAGCCGACCAATCACTGCTCCACAGACCGCTCCCCACTGGACACGCTCAGTCTCGCGGAAGCCATGGATGGCCTGTGGTGGTAGAATTTACCAAAGCTGCTACAGTTAAAATGCCAGGACACTGCAGGGCTGACAAGTTCAGTCTGAAGAACTCCTCACAATTGCCAGCCCAGCACAAATAGGGCATGTCGCTAGTAGGCCTATGCTGTTGTTGTTGTTGTTGTTGCCGTTGCCGTTGAGTCAACAATATTGACATGTGCCTGTCTGATAACATTGATGTTTTGTCGTAGTAAGTTGACAGGGTGAATATCAGTGACAATGAAACATAACAAGGCACCTGTCATCAGCAGAACTGTTACCTGTCACCTTAACAGCCATGCTTAACAGGCTACCGCTTAATGTTCAAGTAATGGGTTAATATAATGATACTTACATCATCCCAGTGATCAAACTCATATTTCTTTTTCTTGAGGCTCAGGTCCAGTTCTTTCAGAAATGCCCCCTCTTCTTCTTCGTTGATGAAGTCTACCTGAACGTCAACAAAGTTTCGCACACTCTCTTCTATGTGAGAGGAAGAACCGCACAACCATGTAGAAGCATCCCCCTTTCCGCCATGATCCCTGTGCACTCCCGAAACGTCGGATACGGTGGAGAAATTACCTACAGTTTTCAGTAGTGTGCCTCTTCGCGCTTGCT
>NC_085858.1:43421042-43436042 GCF_034702125.1 Engraulis encrasicolus | reverse complement strand
CTGTAGTGGATTGTTCCCACCAAAATATTAACTTGGCATGTACAGGAATCGGATATGGTTTATTTGGCTACATCACCTACTACAACACCAGGAGGAAAATGGTGTCCTGCTTGGAAGTAAATCATCGCGATCCAAATCCAAATCATTTTTTTGTTGCTGTGAGGTTGGAAAAGAGGAGGGGGTGGGTAGAGTAGGTTATGCTCCCCTGTGATGGTGCCTTAGTCAATGACCTTCAGAGGGTCATGAATCATGGAGCCCTATGATTTATGGTACTTTAATGTTTGATACATATATGTGTGTGCGTTTGACTGTTGAAAACAAAGTACCGGAACCTGCTCTGCCTATACAAGTGTTAAGGAATTCCACTTTGAGATAGAAAAAAATGCTCTTCAACAGAGTAATGACTAATTTAGTGTGTTTTCCCTCCCAGAACGCCTCCGTAGCTCCCATTTGAACCACTAGGTGTCACTGAAGAGACTTCAGACTTCTGCTACATGAAACCTCACCTCACCATGTGCCTTTGAAGTCAGCAGGTACCTACTCTACAGCACAGCATTATCAAACAGAAGATTACTGTAGGGTTTTTCACTGAGAATTCCCAGCGTTTGTCTTTTTATTACTGACATTGGACATAACCCCAGAATTCCAGAACCACGCCAGTGTTGTTATATATAGTAGACATTAAGACTGAACTCATGTTCATACCCAGCCATCTTGCCTTATATTAATGTATCAGTGACCTTGAAGACATGGAGGTCAAAGAGGGGCGTTTTATCAAGTATACAGTATCACATCCCATTGGTCCGATCAGAATCGTCTGGCTTTTCTCAATGGACCCTTGTGGCTGGCAGCATTAAGAGCCTCCAACACAGGAAATCGTTAGCAGGCCAGCCTCTTAGAGCAGTGTCCAAGTTGCCGTGCGTCACCATATTGATTGCAATGCATATTTTGATGTGTATCTTTAAACACTGCCCACCGCTTTTAATTAGCTACTAAAGGGGTTTTGACGCTGATGTTTAAAGTAACAATGGATGGGGCAAAATAGGATTGCGTGCGTGCGTGCGTGCATGCGTGCGTGAGAGAGAGGGGGGGGGGGGGCACGTGTATGCCACTAAATTCTTTCATCTTGAGTTGTGCAAATTAGGTTCAAATAGTGCTGCTTTCTGGTGATTGTTTGGCCATAGTTTATAATGGACCCAAATGTATTACAATATACAGTTGATAAAATATACAATAATTGTATTTAATTATTTGGATTTTAAATTTATATTCATGTCTACAGTAGATTTTGTAAATAAAAGCCCAAAACATTTTATGCAATGCTGTAAAAAAAAAAAATGTTTTATATGGTGCATATTGTTCATCCGCACACACACACACACACACACACACACACACACACACACACACACACACACACACACACACACACACACACACACACACACACACACACACACACACACACACTCACACACACACCTGCAGTAGCTTGGATGCAGGGGTTAACCCAGACACCCAAAGGTTAAGTCGGGAGTGGAGCATGGCAGCCTAATGTGCTTAGAGGTGTTGAATAATTCAGTCTTATGAATCATTGAGATACACAGCAGCAGCAGCCACTGCTAGGCGGGACACTGCATGCTGCACTCTCTTATTCTTCTGTTTTTTTATTTTTTTTATTCCAAACCTCAGACTTGTGTTTATGCTTTACCCAGCCCCATATGCGCAGAAGAAAGGTGAGAGGGGGCACATAGCATACACACATGTGAGGGGCAGAGAGGAACCCACATACCGTACACACAGGGCTGCCAGATGAGGCTGATGATTTCCAGCCCAAAAAATGCTAGAAGCACAAAATCCCGCCCCATTTCTATTGAAATTCTATTTCTATGGAAATAATTGGACTGGTTTTTCTGCTGATTGCCATTTTTACCCGCACACGGCCATCCGAAGCAGCCCAATTGGGTGGGAAACAGCCCAATCTGGCAATACTGCGTACACATACAGTGCGTGCAGTACACATGAACATTTCAGATGCAAACAGCTCTAAAAGACATGTGTGGAAAACATGTATTGTGTTATTATAACCTGCAGATGTTATTAATTATGACAAGTCAAGTCCAAAGAAATGAGATGGACTGACTCACTACTGACTAAGTTTGCTCAATTTATAGAAATACAGCTCATAACAAATAAACTCATCACAAATGTACTTGGGGGTTTTGCACCTGACCCCTTCATGTATTTTATACAGTCACATGGAAATTCGTGTATTGTGTATGTTCACCCAGAGTTAAGTTCAAATCACCAAATTTACTACCGAGATATTTTACCTTCCCTCATCCACAGCACAGACAGACATACACAAAGGGAGGTGTGCTTGTCCTTCACCTATGTGTGCTTTGCCAGAGACCTTTTTCATAGAAGTTCTCAAAATTGTCCACATAAATACATGGAGACACATTAAAATCAGGGCTTGACCTGACTTGCCAATGTGGCTAGTGGTTTTGTCAGCCTTTTTACTAGCCACAATTTTGTTATCCCTTTTTTTTGCCTTTTCCATGAATGCATGTCAGAAGATGAAGTGCTCAAGCAAGGTCTGTGCTATTTAGGCCTATACAGTTTCCAATATGACAGTCAATCAGACAAAAGAAATGAAGGAAAAATACAGAGAAACAAAGCTTTCTTTCAAACAATGGATGAACAAGGGGCAAACAACCGAATATGGGATACAGCATAGGTATATGGCATAGCATAAGAATATACTACCCGTCAAAGTGGCTAGTAGTGACACTGGAATTATTACTAGCCGCCCACAGCCAAGTGCTACCGGCATTTGGCCAGTTGGCAGTTGCCAATGTCAAGCCCTGTTTGTAATGCCAAGATGGTGAGTGTCTGTAGTACATATCCTGCCTGCTCTGCTGCCAAGAGCTAAACATCAGGTAAACACTGTCTAAATAAACTATGTTCCAGTCATGTTCCACCATTGCCCTCCACTGTGCCACTAATTTTCATTCATTCATTCATTTATTTATTTGGATAGGACAATGCAAATTAATCAATACATCAGCTTGAGAGCTTCAATATAAAAATGCCAGACTTACCATAGATGCTAAATTTCATCTATTGTCCTAGGTAGCCTATACTCACACTAAAACACAAAGAAAATAAACTAGCCTACTGCATGACAAAGGACAAAACAAACATTGGGCACATGAAAAAATTAAAAAGTAAAAGTAAAATAAATATACAAGTAAAAAAATAAAAAAATAAATGTGAAAGCAAAACAAAATGTTAATTCTAATAATTGATAGGTGCATAGCTGATTAGTTTTCAGCCAGTGTTAAAGATTGGCTTTGAAAGTGTTACAGTTGACACACTGTCTGATGTTAGATGGCAGAATATTCCGGGACTTTGCACCTCTAATGGACAACGCCATTTGGCTGAATTGAGTTCTATGCAATTTAACTTCACAGTCCCCCTTTGCCTCTAATGTATTGACTGTGTTCCATGCTAGTGGCAGGTGAAGAATTACACAGATTCACAGAACATGCACAGTATAAAGTAAGCCTGGCGACGCCATCCTATGTACTCCACCCAAAGATTTTGCCTCCACACCTAGTCTGGCGAAAGCCTCCCAGCTCGGTTTGTTCGCTCACTGTTTAGCCAATCAGCAAACAGTTTAGAGTGGTGACTCAGAACTCACCCACAAAGTCTGTTACTGATTGGTTAAGGTAACACTATTCTCTCTTTTGTTTTGTTATTATTTGTATGCTTTTGCGACGCTATATACTAAGTCATGCTAATAAAGCACAACATGGGGTTTAATTTGAATTCGGAATGCCAATGAATTTAAATGGCAGAGTAAGATCAGACCATCTCCCACCCAACACGGAGACGGCTTCCTCTTAGTCAACAGTCGGCTTTCGCCCGTGCAGGCTAGTATAAAAGTAAGGTGCTGTTTACACGATATTTTTATATGTGGATATTTTTTTCTCCTGCTTGTATTGGTTTTGCATTGGTTTTGGCCTTCCGTTTCCACATAGCAGATATTTAAAATCCAGGTATAAAAAGCAGGAGAAAAAAATATCCTGTTTAGGGGGCTGAAAGGCATTTGTTACAATGGAGGATTTCTTTTTATCCACATGTTGCGTTTACACCTCACAGGAGAAAAAATTACCCTGCTAAAAAAATATCGTGGAAACAGCACCTAACTCTTGAGGAAAGTGTCCATTACTGCACTTCAACATGGCATCATAACAGAGATGGCACATTATTACTCTTCCTGTACTCTCTCTGCCTTGCTCTATTTTGACTCCATGTCCACTTTTGAATACCAAGTGTAATTTCAACTCTATATTGCTATTTCCACCAGTCACTGTTCAGTTACTGGTGATGATTGTAATGCCTTCCATTCTATTTTTTATCCTACCCTTTTGTCTACATGTCAAATGTTCAATGTTAAATGTTAATTTGTATTCATTATTAATCACTTATTGCTACCAGTCCATCATTGTTACCTGTGTCCTGTCTAGCACTTTATGTCAGTCTGTAAAATGTCAGTCCTATGTATGTCTATGTCTTGGCATAGTATAGAGAGAGAAACGTAATTTCATTTTCCTTGTATGACTTGTGCATATGAAGAAAGTGTAAATAAAAGCTGACTTGACTTGACTCGACTTGATGGAGTGAAGTGAACATCACAAGGGTTGTCAGCGTGCTGTTGAGCTAATGTATCGGGCTCATTGCAAAATTGCTCAAAGCCCTTGCCCCACTGGCCTGGGTTCGAAGTCGGTCAGGGAACTCCCCTCCCCTTTTTCATAATGCTTCTATTCAGAAAAAGGGTCAAAATTCTCTTTGCAAATTTTGATGCCAGGTGCTGGTAACTTGTGAATTGCAGGTTCACAACAGAGATTTTTTAGGAAGAGGAGATTGGTCACTGTCATAAGAGTCCATATAAATTAACGGTGAAGATTCGTAACGCAAATATGGCGTCTACCCGCACATCTCCCGCCTTTCTGGCAACAAGAACCAACTGCCTGCTGAGCTGCTTTGCCATTGATCCAATCATCTGGCTGCATCGGCGCACGCGAATTGTTGCGCATGCTCAGTTGTGAAAAGCTGTCACTCTCGTGCCATTATGGAGCTACTGCGCCTGCGCTCTGTCAAAAAAAATATGAGAAAAGTGGCTTAAAAAGCTTTATTTTGACTTGCATGACACAACCAAGCAATCTAGATTGATCAACTTTTCATGCCGATTTCAACCATATGGTTTTCTCAACCGCTGGGTTCCCTCTCGTCCTGTACTTTGTTTCTCCATTCATTTTTCCCATTGACTCTCAGATCTGGTCTTACTAATCGCGAAATAGCACCCTGAAGGCGTCAACAAGATGGCGGCTGAGCGACGTAACTTATACAGGAAAGAACTTTGTTCACAATTCATAAAAAAGAGGAGAGAATCATCCTTTTTTTGCTGAGCAACTCATTTCGTGATATGATTTTTTTCAGGCTCAATATTGTGGAATTAATCAAGAAATCCAACACAAATGCATGTTCTACATGGATCACACTACTGTCTGAATATACTACACTACAACTCTGTGACTGCACCATGCAGCAACAATATACAATGTGCTCTCTGCTTGTATATTTTCCTGCTGTTTTGGGCTTTGGCCATCAACGCCCTGATTAATTTTTTTAAAAACAATATATTTAGGGGCTTTTATGCCTTTATTTGACAGGACAGTTGAAGATGGTGACAGGAAGCGAATGGGACAGAGAGACAGGGGAGGATCGGGTAATGAGCGCAGCCAGACTCGAACAGGGGTCCCAGTGGGTGGGCATGCAAGCCCAATGTGGGGGGGTTAGCGCGCTGCACCACAGCCCCGCCCCCCACCCCCCCCCACACACACACACACACACACAGCGCCCTGATTGAGGCGTGATATTAAATCATATATATCATATACCTTTAATTAGACCACATGACCTGTGTCTGAGAGATTTGTGTAGAAAGGCCTCTTTCAAAGATTTTTCATTCTCTTCTTCAATTCGTGACGGCACGATTCAGCAACAATATACAATAATGTGCTCTCTACTCTGTATATTTTCAGGCATGATTAGTAGGTCTTGTATACCCTTAGACCACATGGCATCTGTGTGCAGAGAATTGTGTAGTTTTTTTACATTCTCTTCTTCAATTCTCTCTGCCTTGGTTGTGCTGCCACTCTGTGCTGTGCTGTGCTGGTGGTCTTGCTACTGTTGTATTGGATTAGAGGTGTGTGTGTGTGTGTGTGTGTGTGTGTGTGTGTGTGTGTGTGTGTGTGTGTGTGTGTGTGTGTGTGTGTGTGTGTGTGTTGGGAGGGGGCACTTTAATGAGTACAAGTCCCCACTGTGGTGCAGGGAGAAGGGCCTCCGGCCTCCTGCAGAGGCTTCTCTGTGGTGCCCAGCTGGGTGACAATGCTGACTCCCCATGTCCCTCAGGCAGAGCAGAGGGGAACCTTGGGGTGGTGCTTGTGATGACGGCTTAAAGGTACACTTGTACGTGAGTGCGTGTGTGTCTGTGCGTGCGTGCGTGTGTGTGTGTGTGTGTGTGTGTGTGTGCGTGCGTGCGTGTGTGCTAAACTGCTACATTTGTGTCTGTAGAAACCTTATTTTAAACTGCGGGCACAAATAAAGAACTTACATGTAAACAAGTGATAATGTAAGTGGTCCCTTGTGCACAGATTATAAATCTTAATGATGTAGTAAGATTTTGCATCAGTCAGGTGTGTGTGTGTGTGTGTGTGTGTGTGTGTGTGTGTGTGTGTGTGTGTGTGTGTGTGTGTGTGTGTGTGTGTGTGTGTGTGTGTGTGTGTGTGTGCGGATGAACAAAATGCACCATATAAAACATTGTTTTTTCATGTGTTTTTTTACAGCATTGCATAAAATGTTTTCAGTTACATGTGAGCCTTGAGTTGGTAATAGCAGCTTATACTTGTGTGTCTGCTATACATCAATTGAAATGCATGACTTGTGTGTCATGTTATCACTTTTCAAAGCAAGAAATTATATATTTCAAAATATTTTGTGTGACTGCTCACAGGAATTTGAAGTGCACAATTTATGTTTGCAACTCTACTCCATCTACAATGTAATTCATTTGAAACATCATCTACAGTCTCTGGTACAGCTATCAATGGATTAAAATATGCCATGTTTAAATGTACGATTTTGTGTTGGCAACATACCCAAAGAGAAAGAACAGTATTTCAGAAGCAATGATGTTGTGGTGTTGCCAAGTACTACAATAATAAGTAAAGGAAGCAAGCAAGTAGCAAATAAGCAGCAAATGATGGTTAACAATTTACTTGACGTCGGTGTCATAAGCATATCATTACAGTGTCATAACCGAATGTCACTTAAGGCCAACAATCATAAAAATGTTTGACATAGACATAATGTTTATGACATGCATATCTGTGCCATGACACTATATGACGCTGCAATGACATGCTTATGACACAAGTAAAGTGTTACCAAATAATGTCCTATGTGCTTGAAAATGTTGCACAAGGGGATGAAAGCTTCACGCTTTCAATTTCCATTTTCATCCATGAAAGACATCAATTTTAATCTTGCTTCTTTTGAGATTTGACTGGAACTTGACATTATAAAACTGTACTCAGTCACCATAATTTTATCATTATAGTGTCTCACAGCAAAATGCTTTAGGTAGGCTCTGTAGGAAAGTAAGAAAGCGCTATTCGGTGTCCCATTTACCATACTGGTTGTGAAAGCAGGCTACTTTGATAGCCTGCATTGATAAGCGATGAGGGGATTAGGTGATGGCCCAAGGCTGTTTGTACTCCTTTATTCACTGTTGAATATGGGCCAGTTTATGAGACTGAACACAAGTACACATGGTCTTCTGAACAAAGATACATGAAAGTGTTTACACCAATGTATCAAAGAGTGTGTTGACAAAAGACCATGGTGCTGAATTCAAGTGATCCCGGCCTACACTACACAGCCCTTATGCATTCAGCACCACGGACAGCTCCTTGCCAGGTCATCTAGTAAACTTCAGACAATAGCTCTCTCTCTCTCTCTCTCTCTCTCTCTCTCTCTCTCTCTCTCTCTCTCTCTCTCTCTGGTCAATGGCAGAACGATAGAGAGGTGCAGCAGCGTCATAGTCATGGTAGTTCATGGTAATCAAGCCACTTTTGAGCCTCCTCAAGTGCTGTACATAGGCTAATCAACACTCCTTGCTTGCTTCTGATTGGTCAGATACATAGCCTCTTACTACAGCTGGGGTCGCCGGTGACCCTTTTCACTTGCTGAAAATGCTTAACTGCATCATAACAACATTGCTATGACATTACAGAGAGCCATAGTGCTGCGCTAAGGGGTTAACACCTTTTCTAAAGCTCTCCAGTTTGTTCCCAAGCCCATGCTGGAAACTTCTCCACAACTCACCACCTCCCTAGCTTCACCTTGTTGCCTGTACAACATGGTATAGGCTAATGTGGTTGTATGTTGTTACCTGACTCTCTCCTTTGTCATGGTGCTCCTGAAAATCAGGGAGCTCCTGAACACAGCCATACTCAGGGCTGTACTGGGACAACAAACCGGCCTGGGCATTTTTGGCACAGACAGGGGCATCTAGATTTCTAGGCTTGCAATGGTGAAAAATCTTTAAAAAGGTCCTGGTTCCGGTTTGTGATCTGGATCACCACCAGAATTTAATGACTTGTTCCTTGGGTCATGTCCAACATCTCCACAAAGTTTCAGCCAAATCCTATCACAAACAAACAGACAGACAAACCAACACGACCGAAAACATAACCTCCTTGGCGAAGGTAACAAAAGCATCGTCCCTGATGACTATCGGCCCACCGGGAAAATGCCCTGTATCCCAGATTACCCCTCCAGCCTTATCACAAAAAAGAAATTGCATTCAGAATTTCACATCTTGTGTTTTATTGAATTTAATGGACCTGATAGAAGTCTCACTAAATGTGACCCGTTCTGTGTATTTGCTACATTGAAATCACTTCATCAGTGGTCTGTTCTGTCAGGCAGATGCGCCTGCCTCTGTTTACAGATTGCAGGACGACACACAATGCAATGATGCTGTGCAGGCCCATGGCCACCAGCCACTGCATGGTTAACGCTATACATGCAATCCGCGCGGTTGACCAGGCGCACAGTCACCACCAGACTGTACACTCTTCAGCAGGCTGGTAGCTGAGCCAGTTGGGTCGGTGTGTCAGCACATGAATTAAAGAGGCACTTACTTTCTGTCTTCCGCATTTTAGACGCATGAGGTTATGAAACTGGTAGAGGTGGGTCATGTCTCTGTTGGTTTTCACGTGGGCCACCCCAGGGTGAAGAAATAATTGATCAGTTGCTATGCTTGAATTGATGGTCTATGACACAAAAAAGTTAAGCTTTATAAACCAAGTACTGACACTACTATGTGGTAGATTACCCTCTATAGGCTTAGAGTAGACCAATTTTCCATCCTAAATAATTTCATCCGATTGGGTATTTACGAAAATTAAATCGCAATTCATTCATCCAAATGAGGCCACCACTCAAAATGGAATCAGTTTACAGTGCCTGTAATTGCAAACGCGATCAAACAGCGGGAACCGCTACAGCTGAATGGGGGCAATGAAGGAGGGAGGTGAACGTCAAGCCCAGAAGCTGCCTCGGGGGCAAGCGAACTGAAGGAGATGCGCAGCAGTTCTCTCTCTCCCCTGAAAGCCTTCCATTTATTCATTGCCAAATGTCGGCAGCTAAGAATAGCCAGCTGCCTGCCACTGTTTAGGGACGCGTATACCCTCTCGCTCTGCTTTGATTCCCACGAGTCGTGCATGCGCTCGCGTTCCCGCGCACACACTGCTCCATTCCTTGTCGTGCGCACGCAAGGAAGGGCGGTTTTATTGAAGGGAAAAACACCTTTCAGTTAAACGTTCCTGTCAATCCCTTCAACAGGACCGCTAATGAACCCCTCTAAACTTGTTTCTTGACTCACGACGTTCGGCGGCGCTTTAACGTCTTCAGGTGATGTGTCAGGTGAGGGGAGGAGAAAACGTGATGACCGTGACGGTGTGTTTTGCTCTCAAAGGTGAGATAAGCTAACTGTATCTCAGGGACTTTAAATCGCTTATGCACCGCAGTTGGAAGCCAAGGAGTGGATGAGCGAATCGAAGCAAGGCTTGTCGTGCGTCATGCGCTGTCTGCAAGACCTGGACAGAGATTTTTTTGGTGGGGGGAAGTCGCTTTAAGATGCATTAAATTGTTCAGTTTGCTCATTATACCTAAACATGCCTGACCGGACCCCGACAGCCACTGTCCTCTAAAATTTGATTCGCAGACAGATCCTCCACGCGAAGGTCCCCGCCACACCACACCGTCCCGCCTCCCTCACATCAGCTTACCCCTCTCTCCCTTTCCCCCCTCTCCCTCTCTCTCCGTCCCCGGGGGCGCTGGACAGAGTAACGAGAGCTGGGGAAAGCGAAGCCACGAACGGAACGGAGAGGGAAGAACTGGACGCAGGTTTCTTTTTTCTTCCCTTCACACAGTGAAGCAGGATGAGCCCTCGGGGTGGAGGAGGATGAGGTGCGCATCTTTAGCGACTGTCCACGTTTTGGTGGCGGAGAACATCACAAGAGACCACCAAAAAACCAAGGCTGTCTTCGCTGCCATACACTGAGGATTGATGATGCTACTTCCCATGTCCGTACGTACCTCCGTTGGATTTTACCTAGCATGGATTGCTTTACCAACACGGGAGTGCAGATGATGTCTGAGGTGAAAAGGATGCTGCCGTCTGATATATGAAATAGGATAATTACCACTGCAGTGCATTAGGAAACCGTTTTTTATGTAATGACAATTCTATAGAAAACGAATAACGATTAGTGTCGGCAAATATTGACTAATGTCACATAAAATTGTCACTCGAGATTCACGGTCGTCTGAATGTGAGAGAAAAGCTTGCGAAAGGTGGCGGAAGGTAGTATCCACACTGTACCAAACATTGCGGATGTTAGAAAATAAATAAATAATATTTTTTGCTTCTTTAAAAAAAAAAAGAAATATCAGTAACATCAGTTGCCGCAGTCATTACACCTAAATGAAGCGGTGTGTTACATTTTACGAACGATATCAATTTAAATATAATTGTTTTTTTAATGAGCCATTATGGTAGCACTGCTGTTTTCATGGGAGGAATCATATGAATTGCCAAGAAAAAACCTCAGAAATGTATGACCAGACAAACGCATTGGAGGACATTTGGGACTGAAGATGCATTCACTTAACAACATTAAATCGTCCACAGTGGTTCTTTATAGGAATATCTTGCTCTTGATAGCTGACTTGAGCACCAAGTGAAGGACAAGCGCTGTGTGTTTGGAGGTGGGCAGCAAGAGCATCAGCCATTCAACCGAAACCTCACGTTTTACCCCCCTCCACGTATTTTCCCCCCACACCTCCACCTACCTAAAATACAATCATCGATCCTCTTTTAATGGTCTGGGTGTCTTGGACCAAACGACTCTAGCATGAAAGCGTGACAGAAGTACAATACCGTATACACGTATGAAGTCTTGAAGCAGATGGGATGTAATGTGGTGTGGTCGCGCTGAATATTCGCCTTCTTCTCTGCTGCTTCGTAAAGACTGGCCTTTGGCGTCGATAGAATGGCGCGGTTTGATAACGAGATGCCGTCCAGGTATGCTGGAGGACACGGCCATGGGCATGGAGGCCATGTCCATGCCCATGCCCCAGGAGGGGTCGGTCGCGGCGGCAGCAGACAAGGTGGCCCGCCGGGACAGAGAGTGTACAAGCAGTCCATGGCCCAGCGCGCCAGAACTATGGCCCTGTACAATCCGATACCAGTTAGGCAGAACTGCTTCACTGTCAACCGTTCCCTGTTCATCTTCAGTGAGGACAACTTTGTGAGAAAATACGCCAAAAAGATCACCGAATGGCCATATCCTTTCAATGCCCTGAAGATACAGTACATGTATTTCACCTGGAGTGAAGGTACAGTTGGTGTATGCCCGATTACGCACAGCCCAGGTGCATGGTATTCACTCAAGGTCCACTATTAGCTACATTTAATATTTAATAATTTATCCACTCTGAATTAACTGACAATTTGGAATGATTATATGATTCATTTCATTAGAGTATGTCATGCCATTACCAGTATTTTCTATTTCATTATTTGTGTGATACAAAAAAACGGTGAAAAGATCGATCCGTATGTGTGCCTACACATACTGTAGGCCTACATGCTACGATGGGACCAGGGCCTGGTAGTTGACGCGTTCCAGTGGTGGCACAGAGGCGGCGTTGTGGCTGCACTGGCTATTGCTGAAGTCAGCATGTGCGGTTTGGGCTTAGCGTCACACCAAACTCCAAACCAATTGTGTGCGTTTGGGAGGAGGGCAGTGGTGGGGAGCATTGGTTACGCATCCATTTCCCTTTCCCCTGGAGCTGTATAGGAGAATAAGGGACACAATGTGCCAATGTTCCTCCTCTCTCAGTTATTCCGCGTTACCGTTTTGAAGGGCACGATAACCATTTGACGTGGTAGAAGGTTACTCCACGGGTTTTTTTTCTCTCTCTCTCTCTCTCTCGGGAGAATAGAACAGCTATCCGTTATGCATGTGGTTAGGCAGGTCCAGTACAGTGGCCAAACATGGCGCTGCTCAAGCAACTTGTCCCCTGACTGTGACAGATAGGGAGGCAGGTACAACAATTATGTGGTTGTGTGTCACTGTCATGTTTACAATACTTTTCCTCCAGAGGTCCTAAATTAGTAACAGTTGGCATCATACAGCGGATCATAAGAGGTCTATAGGTTTACTTTTACTGACAGTACCGGCTTACATGGTGCCTGAATGCATTCAGCAAACATGTGCAATATGGTTGCCCAAAGTCATTACTCAGTGTATGACTCTGACTGTGCATTGACATTGTGGAAGTCATTCTGAGCAATGATCATTGTCACATAGACTGCACACAAATGGAATAGCTATGGTATATAAATATGTAGGCTACATTTCATACATTTCTGTATGTTATCAGTGTGTCTGAGCCATCCATGCACATCCACATCTTGCAGACCTGCTGTGGGTAGCATGTTGTATGTCTGACCCTGCATCAGTGTTTCACAGCTCATAGTTATGGACCAGATGGGTCTTACTGCATAGCGTTTCAAACTATGCTGTTACCTAATGAAAGACGAGCAGTTGATTTCACATACTGGAGGTTATGGAAGACCCGTCAGAGGAACTTTAATAAGGGGTTGGTCTTCTGTGGTTTTGACCTGCATCACCTTCAGTCCTTGTGGCCGTCTTGTCTTCATGTGCAGGGGCACTGTCGGGACAGAGGTAGATCTGCTTGTGTAGGCTCCAAAATTGCATCACATTTTGGTGTAATGCCCCTGTCCATGTGTGCCTCCTGTTGCGTTTGTACTGAGAATGGGAATCATGGGTAAGCGGTGAGGGCATCAGACTCGTAGCCCAAAGGTTGCTGGTTCGACTCCCGGCCCGCCAGGTTGGTGGGGGGAGTAATTAACCAGTGCTCTCCCCCATCCTCCTCCATGACTGAGGTACCCTGAGCATGGTACCGTCCCACCGCACTGCTCCCTTGGGGCGCCATTGAGGGCTGCCCCTTTGCACGAGTGAGGCATAAATGCAATTGTGGTGTGTGCAGTGTTCACTTGTGTGCTGTGGAGTGCTGTGTCACAATGACAATGGGAGTTTCCCAATGGGGCTTTTTTTTCTCGGAATGCAGGCATGGGCTCTGCCTCTCACAGGCTATCATTATACATTTCATTTATCACCATCACCTGTTTTTTTCCCCTTCTAATGTCACATTAGTTCACATGTAATCTGATTCCAACGCCTCGAGCCAGAAGAAGTCAGCGCAATCGTTACCCTCTTTCATTTTCTCCTGCGGCTCCTGTCACGGCCGGGCTGACCCTTTCGCTTTTCCTATCACGCCACTTGTCAATCTTTTTTACTCACATAAATGCACAACCAAGGCACCCTGCTGGCTGCCGTCCTGAAATGCCCCCGCCCCCCCTGCCCCCCTCTCTCCTCTGGGCAGCATATGTGGCATCAGAGTGGTCAAAACAAGTAGAGGAGAAGAGGCGGAGAAGAGAAGACCTCTCCAGCTGCTGCAGGCCTAGAGGTATATTGTACGTCTCTTTTCACACTTCTGTGTGACTGACTGATGGGACCCTGTTAGGGACTGATCCCAAGGCTAGCCTAGCAGGTGGGTGTCTTCCCAGGGTCTAAAGGGAGGTGGAGAGAGAGAGAGAGAGAGAGAGAGAGAGAGAGAGAGAGAGAGAGAGAGAGAGAGAGAGAGAGAGAGAGAGAGAGAGACTACACTAAGCTTACATGTAACTGTCCATGGTCCTGAACTCATAGCCAAGTGTCACTAGTACTGTTTTCAGGCCGGGCAGACGGGTGTTGGCGCTCGTGTCGTGTCTGCATCAGTTGTGTTCGGAAAACTAAAGTGCTTATCTCCGAACTATTCACATTCATACCACCGTCTTTACTTCTCCGCACATGACCATGTTTTGTGTGACTGACGTTAGGCCACGGCAGGGCCGGGTCATCCCTTTTAAGATGCCCTTTATGTCTTGCCCAGCAGCCGGGCCTAGTGGTTAAGGAGATGGGCTTTAGATAAGAGGATTGCAGGTTCGAATCCCACCCGTACCACTCCCCACCACACTCCATGGCTGAGGTGCCCTTGAGCAAGTCACTTAACCCCCACACTGCTCCAGGGACTGTAACCAATGCCCTGTAAGTGTAAGTGTGTAAGTCGCTTTGGATAAACGAAAAGCGTCAGCTAAGTGTAATGTAATGTAATGTAATGTAATGTAACGTAGTGTAATCTTGCCTAGCATGCCTCCCTGACAGAGGCTCTGGGACTTTGGGACTTCAGCTTTTCCCATTTCAGCATTTCCAGTCAGTGTGTCTTCACCCT
>NC_085858.1:43396042-43416042 GCF_034702125.1 Engraulis encrasicolus | reverse complement strand
GCGCATCCGCTGCATGAGATATGCCCGCCGTCAACATCAAATATTTGTCCATTGTATAATATTTGTACGTGTGTGTCTGTCTGTCTGTCTGTCTGTCTGTCTGTCTGTCTGTCGCTCACTGTAGATGTGTTTTTGGCAAATACTGTATATTGGATGTCTCAGTATTGGCATTTGATTTGATATTCACATGCATTTTGGATTACCTTGTCAAGTGACATATACAGAATATATGTCACTGTCTATTTAAAGGAAGTAGTGCAATAGACTTTGCACAGCGCCAAGCGTCAGAAGATATAGTTAGGGAGGTGCTTTTATGGGTTTGTCTATACTGTCGTAAAAGCCTGTCAGGGTGATGCATGCATCTGCCTTTACGTGTGTTTTGTTCTGCATGCACGTGTGTCTTGTGTGTCTATGTGCTGTATATACCGCCTACGTATGTTTGTGTAAGCTTACTGGTGCTCGTACCCTTGTTCCTCCAGTGTTTCCCACAGAAATTTTGGAAACTATGGGGGCAGCCGAGATTTTTTTTCCGTGGGGGGGGGGTCTTTTCACGCGGGCTTTTGGGGGGGGGATGGGGGGGGGGGGGGAGGGGGGGGGGGGGGGGGGGGTTGTATTCACGCAGTGTAAATGCAAAATGGCAAAACAATGAGTTCAGTATGACATTTGCGCATGGAGAAACTATTGGCCTAGGCCTACAGTTCAGCCATTTATATTTTCAGTAATAAGGCTACATAACATTTTACCCATGATATTCGTAGTACATTGTCATTTATATTTTTTTATAAATGCAGTACAATGAATCATTTCTGTTTACAACACAGTTTCATTCGTCCCTCATGCAGGGGTCTATGTAATGAAAAAAGAAATAAAACAAAATAGGAGCAGAGATAAGAATTTAAGAGTACTGTGAAATTGTTAACGCATAGACAAAAAGGGTCTACAGGGTGTCCCCAGGTTTGACCACATCAAATTTTAGACCTTTTTTAGACCTATTTTAGACCACAAAAATTGAAAATGTAGACCAGCATCGCTCCCATTCCCAGTTGCCGCACCGGTGTCACGAAAAGATAACAATAATTATAATGGCAAAATAGTGGCAAGTATTTAAGAAAAAGTCATAATTGTTTTATATTCCAGCCATATTCCTGGAGTGAAATTGGTCAGGGGCGGGCGGCACATTTTTTCCAAGACAGAGCTAGGGGGCATATTGGGCAACACAACCAACCTGAAAATACGGTCAACTCAGTAGGCCCTAATATGCCATGAAGGTATGATATAAGCTAAGAGAACATTATTTCATTGGTACCATTACCTAGCCTCACAATGAGACATATATTCATAGTAGCCTATCTAAAGAAATGTGCCCTTTGAAAACAAGATATTTCTTCCATCCATGCAAGTCTACCCTTGCCAAAACATCTGTAAATAAGATGTGTAGGCAAATTGTAAATTACTTTGACAATAGGCCTACAAAAGCCTTGCACATTAAAACATTATGTTACTGTTGCTGAGAGTTACTGTATGCTATAAAGCCCTTCAAACTTCAGGTGAGGTTGTTGTGCAACAAATGAGCAGTTAACAGGCACTCACAGTCGCCAAGTCTCCCATCTCTCCCCTAACATGAACAGGGCAAGTTATGATTAAGTCCAATGATGACTTTATACACAGATATGTTGCTCTCCCTCATAAAGTTAACAGGTTCATAACTTGTTAGCAGTTACGCTAAGCGGAGATTAGCATTTCCAGCGCCGTTTTAAAAAAAAAAAAAAGTTTGACAATCACTCTCCCCGTCGATGGAGAAAGCCACAGCCCTGCCTGCGCGCACAGCGCAGGCACCTCTCTCAGCACACCGTTGAGCCCTTATTCAAACTGTAAGCATGTTTCTATGATTCATAAAAAATCTTCCAAGTTGACAACAGATAGATGCGCTGTAATATGATTAGTTTCGCCACGTGTTTCATTGTTTTGGCGAGACATTTGCGCATTGTTAAAATAACATAATGGCAGTTATAGTGGTGGTCCGTGATGGTTTGTAAGACGCAGAGAACACCTCTGCCAGAAGTGACGGAGCTCCACCAACCTTTATCGACTCAACCCTTGGATTTCCCGCTGGGCACGGTTTGTGTTGCTGGCTGTCAGTGGAAGTGGAGGTAAATTAATCCACACAATTCGGTCTTCCTGGACGACGCAATACATTTGGCACAACGTGCTTTAAATGCCCAATTTTCCACGATGACCCAAATATCCTCAACAACCCTTAGATAGCATACAAACAATCCTCCCCCCTCACCAGCTGCCTCACGCGCTAACAGAACCGAAATGCACGAGCGTCGCTTGCGCTTTTGACGCTCGTTCACATTTTCCAAAATTAATGTTCATGTTTGACGGTCACATTTCGTACATTGCATTTCGCAGCAGACCGGTTGGGGGGAAAAAGACAAAAGAAATTTTAGACCTTCGTTAAAAAATTTAGACCTGGGACGGATATTTTAGACCATTTTTAGGCCTAAAAAGGGGGATTAAAAAATTAAGACTATTAAGACTTTTTAGACCGCGCGGCTACCCTGGTCTAAGAGGGTAGGCTATGCCTTTTCCCTTTTCCCCTTTCCTTGTACACATAGGCGTACACATTCTACATAAGGGGTGCTGGTCACAGGGCCAATTTTTCAAAATTCCTCCCATAAAAGGGCTGAACAACATAGTACACATTTATGTCTATATTCACATTCATTACACATTCATTTCTATATGCAGCCCGATGTCTCCTCTGTCGTGTCAATGAAGGCCTGTCACCTAACTCATTACAACTGTAAAACAAAGCCTGGGGAGTGTTAGTCAACTCATCACAACTGTCCCTTTTCTGAAGGTTTTTTTTATTGCTCCCAAACCCAAGTTAACTACAACAACTTGACTAGGCTTTTGATCCCTCTGTCTTTCAAGCACTTGTGGTTTTCTCTATAGGATGTATTTACTCCAGGAGGAAAATGCGAAGGAAATCGTAATTCAAATCGTTTTTTAACAAAAACGGAAATCTTAAAAAAAAAAAAAAAAAAAGTTAAAAAAAAAAAAGACATTTTTTTTTTTTTTTTACATTTTCGGAAACTATGGCGGCCAAATTTAAACTATGGCGGGCCGCCATAGTTTCCTCAATGTATGGGAAACACTGTCCTCCCACTGTTTGTCATTTCAAAAACACACTTTCACGATTTAGTGCCCCAGTTTGTCTTTGACTTGCATTCTTGCAGGTTGTGAATAATTCATTTTTTGAGTGTTAGGGAAGGTGGTGGTTGGGGGTAGGGGCGCAATTTTGTGTATGTTAGGGAGAGAGCGAGACGGGTATGGTAGCGTTCAAGCAAGGTGCTATTTTTGGGCTACGGGGGGTGCGGTGGGAGGGATGGGGGGTGCAGCGGAGAGGAGAGGAGAGGAGAGGAGAGGAGAGGAGAGGAGAGGAGAGGAGAGGAGAGGAGAGGAGAGGAGAGGGGGGTGCAGCGATGAATTGATTCTTCATGCTCGTGTTCTTGGAGACACGTGCCGCCTCCCTTCCATTGCTTTCTGCCGTCACTGGCACCGCAAGTAACCAGAGACACTCCTCAGCATGGCACAGTACACAGTATAGTACAGCAAAGTACAGCACGGCACAGTATAGTACAGCACAGGTCACCTGGGCGCGGCACAGCACAGCACAGCACAGCACACAGTATAGTACAGCACAGATCTCCTGGGCACAGCACAGTACAGTACAGTACAGCACAGCACAGCACAGCACAGATCAACTGGGTAACACACAGCACAACACAGCACAGCATAGTACACAGTATAGTACAGCACAGTACAGCACAGGTCACCTGGGCACAGCACAGTACAGCACAGTACACAGTATAGTACAGCACAGATATCCTGGGCACAGCACAGCACAGTACACATTATTGTACAGCACTGTACAGAACAGATCAGCACAGTACACAGTATAGTACAGCACAGATCAGCACAGTACAGTACACAGTACAGTACAGTACAGCACTGTACAGCACAGATCAGCACAGTACACAGTATAGTACAGCACTGTACAGCACAGATCAGCACAGCACAGTACACAGTATAGTACAGCACTGTACAGCACAGATCAGCACAGTACACAGTATAGTACAGCACTGTACAGCACAGATCAGCACAGTACAGTACACAGTATAGTACAGCACAGATCACCTGGGTACAGCACAGCACAGTACACAGTAGTACAGCGCAGCTCATCTGGGCACAGCACAGTGCAAGACAGCACATCACAGTACACAGTATACTACAGCACAGCACATCACAGATCACCTGGGCACGGCACAGCACAGCACAGCACAGCACAGCACAGCACAGCATACAACAGCATACAACGCCTCCAGCATAGCATAGCACAATACAGTACAGCATAGCACAGCACACATCACCTGGGCACAGCACAGCACAGCACACAGTATAGTACAGCACAGATCCCCTGGGTACAGCACAGCACAGCACAGCACAGGACAGATCACCTGGGTACCACACAGCAAAACACAGCACAGCACAGTACACAGTATAGTACAGCACAGATCACCTGGGCACAGCACAGCACAGCACAGCACAGTATAGTATAGTACAGTACAGCACAGCACAGCACAGCACAGCACAGTACAGCGCAGCACAGCACACAACGCCTCCAGCACAGCACAGCACAGCACAGCACAGAAAAGCACAGCACAGCACAGCACAGCACAGCACAGCACAGCACAGCACAGTACAAGCACAACACAGCACACTACAATACAAGCACAGCAAAGCACAGTACAGCACAGTATAGCACAGCACAGCAGATCACCTCAGTGCAGCGCAGCACAGCACATGTCACCATAACACAGCATAGCACAGCACATTTTAGAGGGCTATTAAAACTGTTTAAATGACCAATCAGCATTTTTAATTGATTTGATTGACTGTCAATCTAAATAATTCTAAAAGACCTGTCTAACGCAACTGTCATCCTATAGCGCTTGTTCTCAGCTTTGCTAAGGTATGAATCCGTACATTTAGGGCGGAAGAATTCTCGCAGATCAATCACGGACGCTTCAAAAGCATTGAATGGAATACAGTAGAAGTCCATCTAGTATATGCGTCAGTGGAAATGAATTCCTGGCTCATGCACAAACCAAATACTGCCAATACTATGTACAGTTCATTTAAAATCTGAATATTCCAATATTGTATGTTACTAGTCATTATGCTGAAGAAGGGATGAGAGAGGAGAGAGAGAGTGGGGAGATACAGAGCTATGGAAAGCGAGGGAGAGAGTGATAGGATGAGCGGGAATCGGGATGTTGAGGGGTGAGAGAGAGAGAGAGAGAGAGAGAGAGAGAGAGATAGAGAGAGGGATGAGTGGAGGAGATTTAAAATCAAGGCAAAAACTGTAAAGCTTCAGGCTGCTCTTGTTTATGCCGAGCATTGCCCTTCATGTGAGGTGTTGGAGGTGTGGATGGATGACCGGGAGGGGGGGGGGGGGGGGGGCATAGTGAGAAGGGTCACTCAGGGTAATTGGGCACATCAGATCTCTCTGTTACACACACACACACACACACACACACACACACACACACACACACACACACACACACACACACACACACACACACACACACACACACACACACACACACACACATTCTCCCTCCCTTTCCCTCTCTCTCTCTCTCTCTCTCTCTCTCTCTCTCTCTCTCTCTCTCTCTCTCTCTCTCTCTCTCTCTCTCTCGCCCCATAGCGTGCCTACACACATGAACACACACAGACAGCCAGTCAGTGTCAGTGACACATAAACCAGGCATGAACTGATGCATACACTAAATGCATGCGGTCCTGTCACAATCAAAATATCACATACTGTATTGTCTACTGTACAGTTTGCCATTGCAGACGCATTGGCTTCTCATCCTCCCCCATGACTGAGGTACCCTGAGCATGGTACCGTCCCGCCGCACTGCTCCCTTGGGGCGCCATTGGGCGCTGTCCACTTGCACGGGTGAGGCATAAATGGAATTTCGTTGTGTGCAGTGTGCAGTGTTCACTTGTGTGCTGTGGAGTGCTGTGTCACAATGGGAGTTGGGAGTTTCCCAAGCGGCTTTCATTGGCATATCCTCTTCATCTCTTCCCTTTAAAAATCATGAACTACGTACATCATATAACAACATGGCTTTGAGATTGCTGAAGGCACAGATAAAGACTTAGTCATATTAATCATTTTGGTGACAACAGCCTTGTAATAGCAGCACTGCACAACGACTAATTCATTGGGAGAATTTGAAGAAGAAGCACATTGCTCTGATAGAAGTTGAATATGGAGGCATGGTCTTTTTGCCTACTGTAAGAGGAGGCAGAGGCCTGGAAAATCTAAAACAGATGCCCGAAAGCAACGCCAAAATGGCCACAGAGTGAAATAAAAGGACGTTAATTAACGTAGCCAGAATAACTTTATAGAATAACTTTTTTTTATTTTATTTAGTAGGATAATGAGATAAAGAGATAGGAGAGTGAAGGTAGTGACACGAAGCGATTTTTGGGGAGAGAGAGACTGAGAGAAGGGTCGGCAAAGGGACCCAGGACAGAATCGAACCCGGGTCGGCCACGTAGTAGACGAGTGCCCTATACCGTTAGCGCCACGCTAGGGCCGTCAGTTAGCTTCTGATAGGAGGGAGCGAGCAACCTATGATGCATTGTCATCACCAGATAACCTGAGGGTATTATGGACAGATGGCGATCCATGATGCCCAGGTTTGTTCAGGCTTGCCTACACTGAAACTAACACATACGACAGTCTACAGTAACTGTAAGGTGAGCTTGACGCAAGGTCGTCTTACAACACGTGGCATCAAAACCCAGTGCTTAAAGTGCCTGGCAGCAAGGAGTTGAGAGAAGGAGGAGGCAGGATGTAAACACAGGAGGCAGTCATAAAAAAGGCATTTAGTTTGTGTGGGAGGGAGAGAACGTGAAGGTGTGTTGGGGCGTAGTGTTTCTCATCGTGGGCGCTACAGACCCCCAGGGGGAGATGAGGAGCCCTAGGGGGGCGTTGAGAAGGATGCAGCTGAGTGGGGGCGGGGCTTAGTTCCCATTGGGGCCCATTCACCTATATTATTTTTCAATACTAAGGGGGCATTGACAGGATTATGATGATGTAAAGGGGGCGTTGGGAGGCTTATGATGAGGTCAAGGGGGCGTTTGCTCAAAAAGGGTTGCGAACCACTGCTATAGCACAAAGTAATACTCGGGTTGCAAAGGATTAATAGCTGCAAGCAACTGCTCTCGGGAGGAAGGCTGGTAGTCCCTCAAGAATTAGTTGCATTAAATTAATACTAACTTGAGGCCTAACAGTTTGTAAAACCTGAGTGGTTTTCCTGCTGCATTTGTAGTTGACAAACAACTGTATGACCATACTGATGCAAAGTTTCAGAATGAAATGTTGCCTTTGTCTGTGTTTCAGTTTATTGGGCACCAGAATGGGCATGTTTACTCTTACTGTTCTGATATCTTGATAGCTCAGAGCGAGAGCCTCTACAGTTGAAGGCCATTGTGCCAGGACACAGTGTGTTAGTTTTGGGTAGGGTGCGCACATCCAAAAACACTTGTCGCAGGTGCCAGACAAAAAAATCAGATAGTTGAAAAAGGTAGGTCTGCACACTGCCGATGAGCTCCAAAAATAAACTTTATTATTTAAAATGCAACGTTTCGATCACACTGGATCTTCATCAGGCATATGGGTAACAGGAAGAAGCTGTGACTTATATCACATGATCATTCATACACCCGCCCAGGCAAGGCACCCAAGGGTGTCAATCAAATGGATTGACAGGCATCTTGGCCTGTGTCCATCATGCATCAGGCAAAACCAAAAACATTTGCAAGTTTCAAGAAACAAGAAATTAAAAATGTGAATAAAGTACATGAGCATATAAAGTACATTTCACATGTTTTTTGAACAAACAAAAACAAATCAGAGACAGTTACAGAAAAGGTTTTAGATCAAAGTACATATTCATCCCTTTAGGTGACATAGTATTTAAAGTGTATATATAAAAGGCTTCACGTCTAAGCAGTAAATTGTCAACGTCACCCCCACGTCTAGGGATCGCAACATGTTCGATACCAATGTATTGGAGGGCTGCAAGATTGTGCTTGGCCATGTTGAAGTGAACTGCAACGGGGTTCTTCTCATCACACAGCCTTATAATACTTCTGTGTTCTGCTATGCGCGTTTTTTTTAGGCACCCTCGTTGTTTTACCTATATAGGCTAGACCACAGGGGACATTTTATCAATATAAATGACATTTTTTGTGTTGCACGTAATGACTCCCTTGATTTTAAAAGACTTCCCAGTGTGCGGGTGGTTGAAAGAGTTGCACTTTCGCGTGAAGTTGCATTGTGCACACTGGCCACATCTGTAATTGCCATCGGGGACGGGAGGGAATCTTTTTGGCGCATGATCAGGTGGTCGGTCCGCCTTGACAACAAGGTTTCGGATGTTGGGGGAGCGCTTGTAAACAAAGCGCGGGGGCTGTCTGAACGAAGCATCTCTGAGATTTGGGTCGGAGCTGAGGATAGGCCAGTGTCTCTTCACTATCGCTTTCAAAGTCTCTGCTCAGTGGCGAGTACTGCGTAATGCATGGCAGTCTGTTGTCAGTTTCAGTGTGTCTTTTTCTGTTTAGGCACTGCTCTTGGTCGTGGTGTGAAACCTGTCTGCTGCACTGTTAATCACTCTTCGGAGTATTCTCGCTCCCTAAAGCGTTCGGACATAGCAGTACACTGTTGAGCGTAATCTTGGTCAGAGCTGCAGATACGTCGTATTCTGTTGAACTGACTGATAGGTAAATTCTTTTTAAGACTGGGTGGGATGGTAACTTTTGCCATGGAGGATGGTATTTCTGTCTGTGGGTTTTTTTGTAAAGGTCAGTTTTTAATCGATTGCCGTCTATGGATATCATGATGTCCAAAAAACTGATTTTTTCTTTATCAAAAACGCCACTAAATTTCAGATTGTCATTTTTTTCATTTAAAAAGTCTTGGAATTCAGACAGCTGGGTTTCTGTACCTTTCCACAGCACAAGAATGTCATCAATAAATCTGCGATAGAAGAGGATGTTATGGAAAAATGGATTGACAGCCTGATTCAGGACCACGTTATGTTCGAAGTGACCTACAAAGAGGTTTGCGTAATTGGGCGCCATGGTGCTCCCCATGGCGGTCCCTTTTATCTGCAAAAAGAAGTCATTCTTAAACATGAAAAAATTTCTTGTCAACACAATTTCTGTCAGGCGTTTGATGCATTCAACACTTGGTGTTCTGGTTTCATGATATGCGCTTAAAAAGAACTCAATTGCGCTGATACCGCCATCATGTGGTATGTTGGTATACAGTGACTCAACATCAAAAGTTGCCAACATGATGTTCGCTGGGAGGTGAATGTCTTTGAGCAGTTTAATCAGGTCCATTGAGTCTTTAATAAACGATGGGAAGAGTGACAACATGAGGTTTTAGGAAGAAGTCAATGAAGGTGGATATATTTTTTCGGTTAGTGATCCTATGCCAGCTATTATAGGTCTCCCTGGGGGGTTTTTCAAGGTTTTTATGTATTTTAGGGAGAATGTAAATAACAGGTGTCACAGGGTGGTCAACTTTCATGAAATCATATTCATTCTTTGTGATCTCACCACTGTCCAAAAGAGATGTCAAGACTGTTTGTATTTCTTTTTTGTATTTATCCGTTGGGTTCGATCTCAGTCGCTCATAAAAGGTGGCATTTCCTAATTGCCGTCTGATTTCAGCATCATAGTCCTCAGAAGACATTACAACCACGGCTCCACCCTTATCAGCAGATTTAATAATCACAGTGGGGTCACTATTAAGTTCTTTCAAAGCCATTCTTTGTTCGTTGGTGAGGTTGTCGTGTACTTTGTACTCACGTTTTTTATTGAATACACGTGAAATGTCATTCTCTACCAAACGAAAAAAAGTCTCTAACGAGGCATTCCTGTGTTTGGGTGGTAAAAAAGTGGATTTACCTCGGAAACTGGTCATTGTGCTTGAATCTGTTGATGCTGTGTTTGCTGACGCTGTGTGTGGGGGCGCAGGGGGCCTCCCAGCAGCTCCCATTTCAATTGGCATTGGATAAGGGTTGCTGGAAAAAAACTCCTTTATGCGAAGGGTTCGAAAAAACTTCTGGAAATCCACATAAGCGTTGAATTCGTTGCAGTAGGTAGTTGGCACAAACGACAGGCCCAAGTTGAGCGCTGAGATGCATGCAGGCGATAGGTCCTTGTTGGAGAGGTTCACCACATTCAACGGCGCGCGCTCCTGGTTGTGCGCGTCGTTTGGTCTTCGTATCCTCTTGCCTCTCCTGCATTTCTTCCTCTTCCTCTCCCTCCTCCTCTCCCTCTCTTGGCATAAGGTGGCTTTTCCTTGGCACCTGTGTGTGTGCGCCCGTCCAAAAAAGAAGAAGAGGTGGTAGATGCCTCTGAGTTGTATGCGTCCGAGTCACTCGTCTCGCCTGCAGTAGAGAAGCCTGTAGAGAAGTCTCCCCCACGCTGGTAGCTGCGAAATCTCCTCTTTCCAGCCTTCTTGGGGTTTTCAAATGTCCATTTGTATATCTTGTTCTTTTCGTAGTCCTCTATGTCTCTTCTGAACTTTTTCCTTTTGTAGTCTTTGATGTCGTTTTCAAGTTTTTCTTTGTAACGCTCACATTCAGAACCAGCTCGCGTAATGCGGCTTTATCAATGAAGTCCTTTTCCATTTTCTCACGTGTCTCTTTAATTTTCCCACGAACATCTGTCAGTTGTTCTGTCGTCTCTTGTACTACTAGGACCATTAAATCAAAAGAACATTTGTTCATAATGTCACACCATCTTTGACGGAATGATGGACTGTTTTGGCCTATTGTAGGAGCTTTTTGTATGCGAAGTCCTCGGGGTATCCTTTTTTGTCGCAGGTAGTCGCTCAGCGTCACCGCATGAAGAAACAGCCGCGTTTCGCGATCTAGTAAGTCCTTGAGTGTTTTTTTCTCAACTTCTGTGGCGACGGTAGGGATGGAACCATCTCCAAACAGGGACTCTTTGAGGATAATCTTGTCGTAGTCATCTTGGTTGAATTCGAAGGTATTGCCAGTTGCCATCGGGGTCTCGTGAAAAATGTTTGTCAATGGAGTCTTGAAGTTGGAGTGCTGCGCCAAGAGTACTGCAGTAGTTTTGGGTAGGGTGCGCACATCCAAAAACACTTGTCGCAGGTGCCAGACAAAAAAATCAGATAGTTGAAAAAGGTAGGTCTGCACACTGCCGATGAGCTCCAAAAATAAACTTTATTATTTAAAATGCAACGTTTCGATCACACTGGATCTTCATCAGGCATATGGGTAACAGGAAGAAGCTGTGACTTATATCACATGATCATTCATACACCCGCCCAGGCAAGGCACCCAAGGGTGTCAATCAAATGGACACAGTGTGCCCAATGTAAATAGACTGCAAGAGGCTAGCCGATAAAATGAAAGAATTAGCTGCAACAACAAAGTCAGTTGGCTTTGGTGTATTCAATGACTGTGTACATCTACAGTAACAGTATTCCTGTGTACTGTATATCAAAAGGCTCTTTCAGATAGATACACTTGGAGGTGTGCAGTTGAACATCATACAACATCTGTAAACACGCCTATATTTATTCATGCATAGGATGCTTATTATGCCTCTGTCACAGATTAGATAACAAGAGGTGCAATAAAAAACATGACAGTCAGCAAGAAAGTGATTACAATATTAGTTTAAAAAGTTAAAAAGAGAGAGTGGAGATGTGAAGGGAACAGAGAGGTTTGGAAATTGCATTTGACCAGTCTCCAATGTGCAGTTCAACTATTGACAAAAATCCTCTACACACAGACACACACACACACACACACACACACACACAAACACATAGACACACACACACACACACACACACACACACACACACACACACACACACACACACACACACACACACACACACACACACACACACACAGGGTGCAATTTCTAGGTGAGGATGGGGGGATTGTCCCCTCTTCTGGTTTTGATATTGTCACTTTTTCTACATGATTTTAATCATAGTTTAATGTAACTCCATTGATCTTGCTTGAAATCTGAAACATATTCCCCCTTTTGGTTTTCTGACAAATCACACCCTGCACAGACATACACACACACACAGGCACACACACGCACACAAGTCGTGCGTCACACTGCAGAAAGCAAAAGAAAAGGGTGGGAAGAGAGGAGAAGAGAAGAGAAGAGAAGAGAAAATAAGGAGAGAACAGAAAAGAAGTAGAAAAAAAACACTCAGCCTTGTTTCTTGTTCATTAATATTTGAACGCCAGCTCCTTAGGCATCTTTTTCGTGAGACAGTATTAAAAAAGCAAACAGAGCGTGAAAGGATCAATACATATTTACATTCCTGTGACTGGGCCAGCCGGGTCATGAGGCGGAGTGGAGTGGAGGCACGGCTCATATCGGCACCGTACTCGCTCGCTCGCGTCGACAGGCACTCACTGCGCCGGCCGTCTGTCTGCCACCGGCTCCGGCATCTCACCGCCGCTAATTAAAGTGGGCGTGATTCGGTCGAGGCCCTCTGAGTCAGCGAGGTAGGCTCGCCGCGGCGTTGCCCAATCAGAACAAATGAATGAAGAAATGAAAGAAGGAAGGAAGGAAAGGAAGGAAGGAAGGAAAGAAGAAGACTAAGCAAATGGGAAAGCAAGCATTTGCTGCCTGCCTTGCCGCCCTCTACAGTGAATGATTCACCGGCTGGCTCTCCCAAGCCAGACGCCCACCCGAAAAGGTCCGTCGGCAACTCGCCAGTCGTGTGAGCGAGCGAGAGCGACGGAACAAATGAATAAATGACCAGATGAATAAATGAGGAGCCAAACTTGACAAATGAACAAACAGAACCGAGTAAACTAGAACAGACAGTCCTCTGGAAGCAGTCGGTGAGCTGAGCGCTAGCAGTTTGATTTGAAGGAGCAAGGCTGAGATGATGCAGCTGTCTGGCTGCAGTACAGTGGATGTACACGTAGCTGTGTGTGTGCGTGCGTGTGTGCAGGGGCGAAGCTATAAGGAGGACGAGCAGGGCATTCGGCGCAGGGCCCTCCCATATTGGTGGTTGGGGCCCTATTGTGACCTTGGCAGGTGTATAGGTGGCCCAATCAGTGTCTTGCCCTGGGTCCTTGTGTGTATTTGTTCTGCCGCTGTGTGCGCGCGTGATTGTGTGTGTGTGTGTGTGTGTGTGTGTGTGTGTGTGTGTGTGTGTGAGTGTTAGTCTATTGTTGTCTGCTAAAGAAAAACAATAGAAGTTTGTATCGTCTTGTTGTGCTGAGCAGTTCTTACAGCCTAAAGAAGACGCTGAGGGGTTGCCGAGACTGCCCCCTAGGACAGCACAAAGGCAAAGCCTCAAACCTGCCTCAGCACCCTACTGTAGTTGTGTGTCCTTTGCTCAGAGTTTGCAATAACTTTCCCCTACAGGAACTGTAATATGTCATGCTCTAATATAGTAGGACAAGACCTCAGACTTACAAGACCTCAGACTTCCATAAAATGTAGCCTATGTTTTCTTGTGTGTGTGTGTGTGTGTATGTGCAAACAGAACAGTATGTATGTATGTGTGTGTGTGCGTTTATGTGTGTGTGTGTGTGTGTGTGTGTGTGTGTGTGTGTGTGTGTGTGTGTGTGTGTGTGTGTGTGTGTGTGTGTGTGTGTGTGTGTGTGTGTGTGTGTGTGTGTGTGTGTGTGTGTGTGTGTGTTTGTATCTCATTCTCTGCCCTATTAGTGCACCTCCTTGAGACCATCACAAGGCTTATTTTCTGGTTGGCTTGTCCTTCTTCCGAACGCTCCTCTCTGCTCGATTTCTCCTCCTCTCTGCCCTCCACTTGAGCTGTACGATGCCTCAGGAACAAGGAGGTCTACTGCTCAGGACACACTCATGAGCTTGCTTACGCTCATTGCGTGCGTTCCTTGCGTTCCTTGCACAGTCCGCCAAATGAAGGACGTACTGTTCTTGCCTCTTTTTTTTCGCCAAAATTCAAAGTACTGCATCAGTTTAGATTAGTCAGCTTTTTAGTTGTTTATTTCCAGAATTCATGCCGCCCATTCACTAATGTTACCTTTTTCATGAATACTTACCACCAGCATCAAATTCTAAGTATTCATTTTGACCTGAAAAATTGCACTTTTCATACATGAAAAGGGGGATCTTCTCCATGATCCGCCATTTTGAATTTCCAAAAATAGCCATTTTTAGCTGCAAAAATGACTGTACTTGGACCATACTAGAAAATATTTGTTTATTACTTAGTAAACCTTCATATAAAGATCAAATTTGGCAATGGGCAGCCCAATTTCAATGAGCAGCATAGTTGCAGTACCTTTTTTGACCATTTTCTGCAGTGTCCCTTTAATAAAGGGAAACATTTACATTTTAAAGTGCCTCCACTCCATCAGATGTGGAATGGTACGTATGTGAATGTATGGGGCCTAATGGTTAGGGAGGTGGACTTAAGATCAGTGGTTCGAATCCTATACCCT
Organism: Engraulis encrasicolus; assembly: GCF_034702125.1. Taxonomy (NCBI): domain Eukaryota; kingdom Metazoa; phylum Chordata; class Actinopteri; order Clupeiformes; family Engraulidae; genus Engraulis; species Engraulis encrasicolus. Next base: position 43,401,433 of record NC_085858.1, on the reverse strand, counting down.
TACCTCTCCTTGCACCTCCATCTATAGCTGAAGTGGCCTTGAGCAGGCAAGGCACCTAAGCCCACAGGGACTGTAGCCAATACTCTGTAAATAACTGTATGTCGCTTTGGATAGCAGTGTCAGTTAATCTAATTATTACTTTACATTACATTACATTAAACTTGACTATAAGGGGAACTACATTCTTGCCATTCATAAATTCATTGTAGCAACAATTTTCAATGGGAAGGTTGTTTTTTAAATTGGGAATAATTGCATTTGAAATGCTACAGCAAATACATTGAAGAGGCACTACCTGGGTTGACATTATGCAAAAGCACCTGCAGAGGTAGAGGGCCAATGATGACAACGGCAGCATCTGTGATCCGTACCATATTTGAGTCATACTCTTTACTAGCCAGGCCACGCCCTCCTAGTGAGGCAACACCTTCTACGTTGCTTCTAGTCAGGCCAAGAGAAATGCAATTCTGATCTCCCGAAAAATCATGAACTCCACCCACTTTGTCCGACACCAGTCAACCAGTAGCAAACCTAGGGAGGTGGGTCAACCATGCCGTTTGGGAAACGTTAATTGTTATGCTCTTGATCAGACCAAGTCTTGAAGAGATTTGAAAGTCAAGGATAATCAGGCCAACTCTTTACCATATTTGAGGAATACTCTTGGGTATTGTGCTACACACCAATGCCTTGGACTGCAATGCCTTTGCCTTCTTTTGGCCAACTTTGCAGACACCATCTTCTATTTTGTTTAGCATCTATTCCATGGCCCATTGTGAAAACACATTCTCTTTCTCAATTCTGGCATGTTGCCTTAGATGTGTGTGTGTGTCTTCCTTTCTTTGTCTGCAGTTTCTTGTCTGCAGTTTTGCTACTGAGGTCCTTCGTCATTCTTCCCTACTCTACCCTACTCTACTCAGACATATTGCTGCCTCCACATGTGCCCTCTACTTATTCAACTGACCTCTTCCTTCCCCCAAAAGCCATATTCCCCAACCATGCGATCCATGCCAAATACACACACACACGCACACGCATGCACACACACACACACTTACACACACACACTCACCATGCCCCTGTTAGCGTGTCTCGCTCCCGTCATAGAGGGGCCCTTTGCTGACACTGCAGGTGCATGCAAAGCCGGGCGAGGAAATTCGGTGCCGAGCGAGGAGCAGTGATTGATGCACAGGTGCCAGGGAGGAGGTGGAGGGAGGAAGACAGGAGTGATCGAGGCAGACGCGGTGAGAAGAGAGAGGGAGAAAGGGAGGGAGAGAGGGAGCGGAGGAGTGGGGAGGAAGGCAGGAAAGAGGCAGAGTAAGTGAAAAGAATGAGAGATGAGACGGTGATTTGACAAGAAAGCTAGAGAGGGAGAGCGTGATAGAGAGAGAGAGAAGACGCCGCTGTATGAAATAATAAGCCGCTACGGGTGTGTTATCGCTGAAACATAACAGTTGTTGAGTACGTAGACATTAATCTTGGATTTGTCAAACTCGGCACATCAGCAAGTTAGCACTGTCTACTCAGGAGTAAAGTTGAAAAAAAAAACTGATATCGTGACACAGTGGATACATTTAACTTTTGCAAGAGATGCATGAGGGCAAGTTTACCTTTGAGAGTTTCAGACTGTATTACAAAATGTTGCATCTGAGTTGCATCTGAAAAACTCGAGCCCATACCTATTTTTTGTTTTCTGCAATTGTGGTAGGTAGTAGATGTCAGATGTCAATTAACTTGTCTGTGAGTTTAGAGAGAGAGTGAGAAAAGCAATGACTATGCATTATGATGTACAGGACGTAGCCAATAGAAGAGCAACCTGAGTTGCACCATCTGGCTGTGTTTCATCAAACTACACAGGAGGACGTTCCGGCCTGCTCTCACAAACAAAGATTTTCTTAAAGGGACACTGTGTGAGATTTTTAGTTGTTTATTTCCAGAATTCATGCTGCCCATTCACTAATGTTACCTTTTTCATGAATACTTACCACCACCATCAAATTCTAAGCATTCATTATGACTGGGAAATCTGGGGATCTTCTCCATGGTCCGCCATTTTGAATTTCCAAAAATAGCCATTTTTAGCTGCAAAAATGACTCTACTTGGACCATACTAGAAAATATGTGTTTATTGCTTAGAAAACTTTCATGTAAAGATCAAATTTGGCAATTGGCAGCCCCGTTTCAATGAGCAGCATAGTTGCAGTACCCTTTTTGACCATTTCCTGCACAGTGTCCCTTTAAGTGGAGAAAGATACATCAGGCTCGTTCATTGCCAGGATCCGTTTCATGTCAGGTGAACGCCCCTTTAGGAAACCTTCGGTTAGGAGACCTTTGGAGTCTTGAGGTTGAGAATAGAGTTCCCTTAGTGCCGTAGATGGCGGTAGCGCACATCTTGTGCAAGCCGCCACCAAACGCCTCTAAAAGAGAAGAAGAAGGAGGGGACAACGCCTTAATACTGTTTTTAACAGAATACAGCTTTGCTCTCGCAAACTACCGGCATTGCACTGCCACAAGAACAAGGAAGTAGCGAGACAACCAATCATAGCGCCTTTTTGTCTGCGTCCCCCGCATCCGTCTGACGGATAGTTGGGATTGTCGTCTGAAGCATAAATTTTGCCTTAGGAGACCGAATTTGAACACACGCCTTTGCATTGAGTGGGCAGAGTTTGGGATATCTTTCTCTGATGGACTATTTTTGTCACAAGTTAACCATCTGAGGCTTGTGAAAGTCAGAATCTTTCCTGAACGAATGAGCCAATCAGGATTGCTGGGTCTGATTTTCCTTATATGGGCAGCATTATGGCTCTTCTTCCTCTTCCTGTTGATCGTAGCTGTGTCATGGAGTGCATCTTAATATGGGACCTTGCCTCCTCCACTTGCCTCCTCCACTCGCTTCTCGTCATGATGACATCACTGACAACAGCATTATATTTCAATATCTTGCAAAAGCTCAATTGTAGAGTCTTTTTCTCGTTTGCAATTGTTATGGTGAATGAAAAACAGTCCCTCAAAAGTTGTTGTGGCTAGGCTGACAGCTGGGAAACTTTATCGTTTTCTCCATGGAGGAGGGGCCAGGAGGCGGGGCGAGGAGACAAGCGCAAGTGGAGGAGGCAAGGTCACATATTAAGACGCACTCATGGATTGAGTTCAATGTGACTGGCTGAAGTGCCGCATCAGTAAAGATGAGGACAGCTTGTTTATCCAATCACATGCAAGGATTTTTTGATGATCCTCACTTGAAAATGTTTCAGTTGTTGGGGCTAAAATGGAACCGTGAAGACAAAGGCGAAACATACTAGCTGGCGAAAAACTCTTGATAAAAGAGTTGCTTTGTATTTATTGTTATTGTGGTATACAATCTGTGATATACTTCAGAGTAGTCAGAGTGTCTTCGACTTGTGAGGCTACCACTATTTTAAACCGCTAATTGCTTTTTGACTTCATATCGTATGAACATTCAAGAAGGATCTGAACTTGTCGGAAAACTGGCAGAATTAAAATCCAAATGTCAGCAATCGTGATAACCCTTTTTTCAGCAGTGGCTTTATTCTTTTTTTTTCGGTTACTTTGTTTATTGGTAGAATTAAAAAGCTTACAGTTCATTTCAGTATGACATCATCATCATCATCATCATCATCATCATCATCATCATCATCCTTCTTTTTTTCTATCTTCTTGTTTCTTCCTCCAGTTCACAATGACTGCAGTTCTTTTCAATTGTTTTTCAGCATACCACCACCATATAAACTCTTTCCCCCCCCCAAAGATACACAAATGACAGTGGACAGTTGATGCGTTGACAAACATGAAGACAAAAGAGTTTACACACCAAAAGAGAGAGAAAAAAACTGCAGTGGCCTCAGTCTTATGTTTGCAGTGGACAAACGTGTTGCTTAGATATAATCTGGACTATTTTAGAGCAGTGGGGTAGTCTACTTTTTTGCGGTGGGTATACACTGTATGAACATTTTTTGAGGTGGGTATATATATTTGTGTTATTCTAAATAATGGATCATTCAATTTTAGGTGGGTATACTGAAACCCCTAACATTTTGAAATGGGTCTACTGCGTATACCTGCGTTCCACGTAGACTACACCACTGTTTTAGAGTAACCTAAAGTTGAAACCTGAATTGCCTGCTTTGGAAAGCTTTAATTAATGATGAAGCTGTCGATGCAGCTGACACTAAGACTGCTCAGTAAAAGGTCTTACCCAGTTTAACTGGACTTGTTAATTGATCTTGACAGACAAAGGCCAGTGTTGAATAGAAAAGTGCTTATCCCCACAAACCACACACACAAATACAAAACACACACACACACATGCGTGCGTGTGCACGCACGCACGCACGCACACACACACGCACGCACACACACACACACACACACACACACACACACACACACACACACACACACACACACACACACACACACACACACACACACACACACACACACACACACACACACACACACACACAAAACTGCCCCCTTAGCATGTAGAAATGCTTGAGTCAGGATCCACCTCTTCTTCCCTTTCCACAACAACCCACCCCAGCCCTCCCTTCATCCTCCCCTCTTCCCCTCATCCCTCGGTTTTCTCCGTCTCCTCTTTCTCTCTCCCTCTCTCTCTCTTCAGATCCACACATCCTGCTGACGGCGGTGCCTCTTGCACTGTGCGCCTCTGTCTGTCTGTCACTGTATCTGTTTTTAGCTGATAATGGCCTTTGAGCACCACTGCTACTTCAGCACACAGGGTAGCCTCCAGTGTTGCCAGATTGGGGGCGGTTTCCCGCCCAATTGGGCTGCTTAGAATGACCGTCTGCGGGTAAAAAGTGGCAGAAGGGCATTTGGGCGGGTTTTTCTACATTTTATGGCCACAGAAATCAAAAGAATTTAACTCAAAGTGGTCGCGGTGTAGTGCTTCCAGGCGGGTGTTGAGTATTCATTTTTTTGGGGGCTGGAAATAATCTGTCTCATCTGGCAACCCTGGTATCCTTCCCAAATTACAGTAGCGTGCTGGGAATGACCGCAGTAAGCCAGAGCACATTGTAACTGTGAATGCACCTGCGTAGGGCTGTGCACCTGCTGTAGCCTACCTTCCCCCACACACACCACACACACACACACACACACACACACACACACACACACACACACACACAAACACACACACACGCACACACACACACACACCATACATAACATTTGGCTGCGTTGAGCCTGAAAATGATGTCTCTGTGTGTGGTTGGTTATGTGGTTTGGCAGACTGGTTAGGAAGTCTGTGTAGAATGATGTGCATGTGCGCAGCATGCAGGTGTCAGTACATGCTTGCGTGTGTCTGTGTGTGTGTGTGTGTGTGTATGTGTGTGTGCGTTTGTGTGTGTCTGT
>NC_085858.1:43386042-43391042 GCF_034702125.1 Engraulis encrasicolus | reverse complement strand
GTGGATAGTGAGCCAAAGAGCTGCGTCATGTTGAATCATTAGACGTCAGGCGTGGCTGCTGGGTGCCTGCCTGCTCATGGCTTACACACACACACACACACACACACACACACACACACACACACACACACACACACACACACACACACACACACACATGGGGTGAGGCCATTTATACAAGGGTAAACAAGGATAGTCATGACACACACACACACACACACACGCACACGCACACACGCACACGCTCTACATGCACAAGCACGAACGCACACACCAATACAGTTGCAACAGAAAACAGGAAAAAAGTATCCGTCTCACTGCAGCCAGTTATATCAGGATAAACAAGGAAGAAATAGTCATCACACACACACACACACACACACACACACACACACACACACACACACACACACACACACACACACACACACACACACACACACACACACACACACACACACACACACACATACACACACGTATACAACACTCACGTTTGATCCACAGCGGCCGGCAACATACACAATCTGTTGTCTCGTTCATGCCACAGATCTTAAAAACAGAAAATATTAGTTTTTTCTCTGTGAACCATGACGACAAAGTGGCCGTCAGCGGTTCATCCGGGTAACACAGTCACATGTGGAACAGGTTCAGAGCCCGGTATGAACACGGGCTGGTCCGCGGATAAACATTTTAGTGCCGAACGTAACGTAACTGGTGCAGGCACTGGCACCGGCTCCATTCTGGTGGGCCTGAAAACCCTAAGAGTGTGTGTGCGACGTTGAGGTCAGTTCTCTACCTGGGGTAAACAGGCAGGGAGTAACCGGCTAACTAACATCTGGCCTCAACACACACACACTTAGGGATTTCACCAAAGCGTGTCCAATCCCTGGGTGTTTCACGTTCTAGCAAAGCTAGAACACTGGGCATTGAGAAAGGGCCAGTGTGTGTGTGCGACGTTGAGGCCAGTTCTCTACCAGAGGTAAACAGGCAGGGAGTAACCGGCTAACGACTGGCCGATTAGAGCCGCGTTAGACGCGTCTGAGTCAGTCACTCATGAGGCCGCCTGCCCTGCAGCACGTGGTTGGTTACTTCAGCATGGATGGCCGTCCGGGCAGCCAGAGGGGGCGTGGGCCAGCTTTAGGACGCAGCTGTTTATCATATGGCTCTCTCCCTCTCTCTCTCTCTCTCTCTCTCTCTCTCTCTCTCTCTCTCTCTCTCTCCCTCTCTCTTTCCCTCTCTCTCTCCCTCTCTCTCTCTCTCTCTCCCTCTCTCTCTCTCTCTCTCTCTCTATGTCTCTGTTTCTCTTCCTCTCCCCCCTCTCTCTCTCTCTGGCTGTATCTCTCTCTCTCTCTCTCCCCCCTCTCTCTATCTCTCTCTCTTTCTTACTCTCTCTCTCCCTTTCTCTCTCTCTCTCGCTCTCCCACACTTCCCCTCTCTCTTGCTATCTCTCTCTTTCTCTCTGTCTCTCGGTCTGTCTGTCTCTCTCTCTGTCTCTCTCTCTCTCCCCTCTCTCTCTCTCTCTCTCTCTCTCTCTCTCTCTCTCTCTCTCTCTCTCTCTCTCTCTCTCTCTCTCCCTTTTCACACCTTTGTTTCTTCTCTCACCTCATCTCCTAATCTAATCTGTATTTTAATTTTGCTCTTCCCAATTTTTCGCTCACTCCCCCATCACCCCCTCTCTCCAAGCTTGTGTGTGTGCGTGTGTGCGTGTGTGCGCACGGCACGCGCGTTTGCATGCGTGCGTGTGTTTGTGTATGTGTGTGTATCTGACCATGTGTTGAGGTCGACCACATGGTGGTGTGTGTCGTGAATGTGCACCACAGCACATTAAAGTGTGTCATATAGTAGACAGCCCTATTGGTATTTCACCTGACTTTGCATAGCTGGCCATGTGTCAGCATTATGCATGACTTGCCTTGTGCTGCCTTACAGTCTGAAATCTGAAGTGAAACATAAGCAGATTATGCATTTAATTTGACACAGAGAGACAGATAACCGGCTTCTGTTGGTGACAACAACAAGTGTACATCCGTTATATGATCATCATTTCTCAATATGAATTCAGTTATCTTTTGTAGTGGCATTCTGTCCTTATCTTGGTCTGATATAACAGAACAAGAATGGACAACAGGAGACTTTTTTCAGCTTTATAATTTTCTTGCATCACAGGCATTTGTTTACCCCATGGTGTTCGGATACTTTCTCTTTGCTATTGTGTGATGTTTTCATTCATTTAATTCAGTACAGTACTTAATTTTCAGGAATAAACTGGGGGATGATGATTGTTCTTCATGAAGCATTTCAGAAATATTCAAATGTCCTTGGGATAATTAAAATAATAATGTGTTCTATTTGGTACTCGGGAGCACATTTCAAAGCACTTAAACTAAGGCTTTAAATATTCCTGTTTTAAAGTTTGGGTTTTAACGTCATTGTTTTGCATTATTGTGAGTTCTATTTTATAGTAGTATATTAGTTTATATAGAATATAGCGTACAATGCATATAGTGTCTGCTATCAAGGTTTAAATTAGCTACCAAAATGTTGTGCCTTTCCATTTGCTTGCTATCTGTCTGTCTGTATTTCTATCTGTATTTCTGTCTGTCTGTCTGTCTGTCTGTCTGTCTGTCTGTCTGTCTGTTTGTCTTCCGGTGTTTTCCTTAACCTGAGCCTCTCACTCCTTTCGAGTACATGATCCTGGCCACCATCATTGCCAACTGCATCGTTCTAGCCCTGGAGCAACATTTGCCCGATGGGGACAAGACCCCCATGTCAGAGCGCCTGGTGAGTGACTACACTGTACTGGGGGAGGGAGGGGGTGTTATGTGGGGGGGGGCACTGGCTTCATGCCTCCTTGCAACACACACTGGATGTTACTGCCATAGCCATTATTACACCTGTATTACAGTGGTTACTTACTGTACATGTCAAAATGTAATGGTAACTAACAACCATAGCACATAGCCTACTATATCTGTAGACTAACTGTTACATAATGTGTTACATTAAAGCGTTGAAATTGATTTTTTTTCAGGCAAAATAGATGTTAATAGAAATAGATTTTAGTACAAGTACATTTGTGCTAAATCTTGTATGAAAATGCATTTAAAGGGAAACAAGGTAAGATTAAATAGTTAATTGATTGCCTTCCCCAGTCAGCCGATGCTTAAGCGAGCAAGTGAATGGTGAATCTCTCGACCACTTTCCCAAGCAAGTGGTTGTGTTGCTTATGTAAAAATGTCAAAGGGCTGTGGCTTGACAGTGTTAACAGATTGCTAATGTGTAATAAGTAGGCCTAGGCCTAATTGACTAATACCTACTGGGTATTTTCCATAGACCTAAATTAAACAAAAAGAAAAAGAACCAAAACATTGATTTTGTGCCCTGTGAATCGATTATGTGAATTATAAATGAAATCGATCGATTATTGATTAAATCGATTTAAACCCAGCCCTACTGAGGATGTGTGTCATTTTCCAAGATTGAGTCCGCCTTCCTGATTACCTGCTCCTCCTCCTATACAGTAGAATTGAGACAAAATAAAGCAGCTAATCAGAAAGCATATCATTCATATTCATGATGCAGAAATAAGGGTTTCATGGGGGGGCGCTGTGGCGCAACACACTAAGCCCCCACATTTGGACTTTCATGCCCATGGGTACCCCGGTACGAGTCCGGACGGGGTCATTTCCCAATCCTCCCCCATCTCTCTCTCCAACTCACTTCCTGTCAGCATCTCATACTATCCTGTCATTAAAGGCATAAAAAAGCCCCTAATATATATATATATATATTTTAAAGACATAAAGGTTTGACACGTGACTGTGCCTTCCTCCGTCGCGTTTGACAGGACGACACAGAACCCTACTGTACTTAAAATTTGGAATTCACTATGTAGAGGATGAATGTAATTTTCCAAGATTGATTCAGCCTTCCTGATAACCTGCTCTTCCTCCGTTGCGTTTGCCAGGACGACACAGAGCCCTACTTCATCGGCATCTTCTGCTTCGAGTCGGGCATCAAGATCCTGGCTCTGGGCTTCGCCTTCCACAAGGGCTCCTACCTACGCAACGGCTGGAACGTCATGGACTTTGTAGTGGTGCTCACAGGGTGAGTCGAAATACCGCCTAATGCTGGGCCTTTGTGTGTGTGTGTGTGTGTGTGTGTGTGTGTGTGTGCGTGCGTGTGTGACTGTCTGCCTGCCTGCCTGCCTGCGTGCGCGCGTGCGCGCGCGCGTGTGTGTGCGTTTGAGAGAAAGGGAGGGGTGGGAGGCAGATGTGCGTACGAATACCTCTTTTAATGAATGCAAGATGGGACATGGTTGACTGTACATCCGAATTGCACCACAGCTGTGGGCTTGGTGACATCCCCCCTCTTATCGCCCCCCCCCCCTCTCCCCCACTCTCTGTTACTCTTCTTTTCTCTTCAGTAAACCAAGCACATCTCTCAATCAGGGCCGTAACCAGACATTTTGAAATACAGAGGGCAAATATTTCGTGCTGCACTATATACTGTACATTTAGAATGCTTCGAACACTTCAGTCAAACTCTTAAGTGTTTTGTTTTCATTAATCACTGCCTTGAGGATACTAAATGGGGGTGGCGTATATGGACTGAATTCATCATTGTTGATCATATATCAGTTTTTATCAATAGATACATTTTACATTACTGAAAAAAATATAGATAGGACATGACCTCTGTGTCCTCAATGGTAGTTACGGCCATGCTCTCAATCTCGTTGAGCAAGGCCAATCCCCTTCTTCACATCTCTCAAACACCAACACAGCAGTATGGACGCACAGTACTACACATATGATGTACATTGCAGAGACCACCTTGCCCTCCATGTTAGAGCTTACTGTATGGTGTGGCTAAAAGTCATTGTGTCCTTGAGTGCCTGTTTGTGCATGCTGTATATGTGTGAATGTGTGTGTGTGTGTGTGTGTGTGTGTGTGTGTGTGTGTGTGTGTGTGTGTGTGTGTGTGTGTGTGTGTGTG
>NC_085858.1:43376042-43378542 GCF_034702125.1 Engraulis encrasicolus | reverse complement strand
GCTCGCATTTTCAAAACATCCAATATGTTAATAAGGTAGAGCATTATGTGCAGACAACATATCAGTTGTTAGAGTCAAGCAGAATTATTGTTTTGAGGTAATTATGTTATCATTTAAAATTTGACCCATGCAACAAATCTCAAAAAAGTTGGGACAGGGCCAAAACATATTGTAATAGTTGGATAATTCTAAAAATAACACAAGGAAGAATATTTTAAAAGGAACTATATTGACTGCCAACATGAATGCACAAATAAAATACCATCACATAGAGGCTGTGGCACTCAGAAGTGAAGATTTGAGGGGCTAATTACTCATCTAGTACACAGAAAGATTGAATTATCCAAATTGCAGGCATATAAGGCCTATTTCCATAATATGGAGTTCTGTGTAATCATTGCATGAGTTATGAGATCATGGCATACTCGTCGTCAATAAGCAAACTATGACATTCCAACAATGACAGCTCTCGAAAAAATGACCATAAACACAACACTTGATTAATGCACGTGATGCAGACATTAAACAGTGTTGCATGCGGAAAAGCTCATTCTAGATGGACCTAGGAGACATGTGAAACTGTCCTCTGATTACAGAATGGAAAATATTTCATCCTTTTTTAAAATCTTGGAGTCATGCACCCTCCAGGTTGTATAGAAAATGAACACTTCAACTTGATTTAGTGGTCAGTCTGAAAGACAGCATATATGATAGTAAGGGGTGCAGAGGTGCCTTGGCTATGGTCTTCTTGCTTATGTAGAGCATTATAATGAATGTTGAATGATATATACAGACTTTAAACAGCATACATAGCTACCAAGGCATTATATTTTGGAGCACCGCCTTTAGATATTGCCCCATAACGGTGACAAATTTCAAACTCTTCTATGTTCCAACAGTGTGGTTCCATCATAAGAGTAAACAGGTCACAAAATTGTTTTCTTGCAGTCAGGATATGCCACATATTAAGCATAACAAAAAGGTAAACAAGTTGAAGAACACACCTATCAGTTGACCTGCTGAAATCATGTCTCGCACATCAAAATATTTAATTTTTGAATAAAATTATGCCATCAGTCAAAGTATTTAACTGTTCAGTCTCATCCCTTGTGTTGTGTTTGGTCTTATCCAATATAAAAAAAACATTTTATTGGCCCTGTCCCAACTTTTTTGGGATTTGTTGCAAGAGTGAAATTTTAAATGACCACATAATTACCTCAAAACAATAATGCTGTTTGACTTTAACAACTGATATGTTATCTGTATATGATGTTCTACCTTATTAACATATTGCATGTTTTGAAAATGCCACAATTTTGATTTTATTCACAAAATACAAAGTGTCCCAACATTTTTGGAATCCGCTTTGTATGAGATTATTTTTTTATAACCAATAAGCACATTATCATTCAATCATAGTGTGATTTGGGAATGATGTCAAGATATCAGTAGAGGATTTTGAACCAACAAGTAGCCCTCAGGTAGCTCTCAGTAGCGCTCGAGGAGCCCCTGGTAGCCCTTGAGTAGCCCTCAGATCCAGAAAGGTTGGGGACCCCTGGTACAGTATGTACTGTATGAAGAAGACTCGTTGCAGGGTGATGTCCGCATTTAAAACTGAAACTGCTGGTACAGTGTACTGTAGTAGCAAGGTAACCTGTTTATTAGGCAAAATGGGTTATATCTTAAACATCTTTTTACCAAAACTATAAAATATACATTGACCACAGCAAACTCAAAGGACTCTCCAAAAAAAACAGAGAACTGGTTCTGTTTCTTATGATGGCAGTCACATATACACTGAGATAGAAGCGGTGGGGTATGGGGCATTGTGTGCCGGTCTGACTCATAAAACACTGGAATGGTGCTTTTTCTGAAGCCTATATAAGAGAAGGGTATAGAATATGTGTGTGTGTGAGTGTTTGTGTGCGTGTTATGTGGTAGGGTTTAGGGGACTGGACTAGAAAATAAGGGAGCTTGTATCCTGCTGATTCAGCTGTTAAATAAAGGACTCGCCAGAAGGAAAGACGGACAGAGAGGACAGAGGAGAGAGAGAACAGTCAGAGTCCAGAGAGAGAGAAGCAGTCAAGCAGAACACAATATTCTTGTGTGCATGCGTGTGTGCGTGTGCGTGTGCGTGTGTGTGTGTGTGTGTGTTTGTGTGTATGTGTGTGTGTACTACTCCGATCTTCCTTCATAAGGCCACTGCTATTGGAGCACACCTACAATGGAAAGGCCCCACACAAAGATATTAAGAAAGATTGGGCTGTGTGTGTGTGTGTGTGTGTGTGTGTGTGTGTGTGTGTGTGTGTGTGTGTGTGTGTGTGTGTGTGTGTGTGTGTGTGTGTGTGTGTGTGTGTGTGTGTGTGTTTGTGTGTGTGTGTGTGTGTGGTGTGTGTGTGTGTGTTCATCTGCGATTGTAAAGTATGAAGTACTGTATGTACGTGATATATGTGTACTGTTTAGGATGTGTGCATATGCACATACATGAGTGTGTTTGTTT
>NC_085858.1:43356042-43366042 GCF_034702125.1 Engraulis encrasicolus | reverse complement strand
TGTGTGTGTGTGTGTGTGTGTGTGAGAGTGAGTGAGAGCGAGCAGGGTAGGGATTGATACAGTGACTGTCTTGAAGCAATACAATTCAGTACACATTGAGTATTTACTGAAAGAGCTTTTCTTTCTATTCGTCCGCCTGTCTGTCTGTCTGTTTGTGTGCGTGCGTGCGTGTGTGTGCACGCGCGTTCGTACATGTGTGCGTGTGTGCGTGTGTGCGTGCGTGCGTGCGTGCGTGCTTGCGTGCTTGCGTGCGTGGGTTAAATGACTCAGGTACTATGGGAGTCTAGTGTGGTTACGGCTGGCACTGCAGACAGCGCTGCTGCTATAAATAGGATGGGAAAAGATAGGAATAAAGCAAGCGAGTCAGCACTTCTTTTCCCCACCCCTCCCCTGGCCAATTTACTCTTCCTCTCACAGAAAACTTCTGTTCTGTCTTCCTTCCCATCCTCCAACTCTTTTCAACAATCCCCATTCTCTAACTGTACTCTAACTGTACTGTATCTATCTCTCATCGTTTGATGACATTCCGGAACAATAGGTCCAATTGTCTCTGTTTTAATTCATTTCCAGATGGAACAGGCATGATAAACATTCAGTACATGGCATGGCAATCACATGGCCATTTGTTTCAGATTGCACACGTTGCTAAATGACTGCACAAATCTTTGTCTCCTGATTATCGTCTACTGTATGCATACTCAAGTGCTCCGTCTGTTCTCTCTGCCTTCTTTGTGCAGTATGATATTAGTTTTATATTTTTTTACACGGTTTAATACAGGCTATTTTGCACACATAGTCACATACTATGCACAAACACAGAAACAAGGACACACAAGAGCATATGTGTGCACAGATGCATACACAAAATCATTGACACGTACACACGCACACACGCACACACAGACACAGACACACAGACACACACACACACACACACACACACACACACACACACACACACACACACACACACACACACACACACACACACACACACACACACACACACACACACACACACACACACACACACACACACACACCATCCTCCTCCCCCTCATCATCATTCTAATGTATGTAATTTTCCTTCTATTTTTTCTCTTAGCATCCTGTCAAGTATTGGCTCAGAGTTTGACCTGCGGACGCTGCGAGCTGTGAGAGTGTTGAGACCTCTGAAGCTGGTGTCTGGGATTCCCAGTGAGTACTCCTGAATACCAACCAGTGTTTCCAGATGTACAATAATTATCGTAATTGTAACATGATTTTTTTCCATTTTGTCCTATGCACGATCAAAAAACATGTTGTACAATAATTTCAGACTTTTCATTCAGTTCATTTAGATGCTGAGAAACAATTATTTAGTTGTACGATAATTTCCTCCCAAAAAGCCCCCCAAAAACGACAATTTTGAGGTGTTGGTACGATAATTCAGCATTTTCCATCTGGCAACACTGATAGTGACTGATGTCAGCGGGTGGACAAACTGAGCTATGGGGTGATGACCTCATTAAAATTTAAGAAACACTAAGTAGTTTTTGTCATCCATAAAATAATATTGCCAAAATCATTGCGATGGTTCATCTGCTTGTATCGAGGTGTAATGCCCTTCTGCTTCTGCTATACTGCCTTGGCTTTACCAGGTCAGTAAGGGGGAGCACGTTATCCGTCTCTTAAATAAGGCGATATGGAGGAGTGGGCTGTCCCTCTCTGTACCGTTGTTTCAATGGCAACACTATTCCTCATTCAATCTCTACGCCTAAAGGTGCCGGTATGCTTGCTGCAAGATACGCGAGCGCGTGCACGATTCGTTCATGAACGCGTTAACATGCGTATGTAATGTCAATTTCGCGCGCGTTGGACTCGGCAGCCAAATGCGTGCGTCAGGTGCAATAGGCTATCTTCAAACTCGCTGGGGGCGATCGTAAGATAGACTGCGCAGTTCCACTCGTGTGCTTGATATGAAAACGTCAATGGCAGCAACTTTTAAGAGCGTCTCATTGAGTTTGTCCGCCAGTATTTTGCGTCTTGGTCAACTGCTTTTGAAGCAAGCATGTGATGCCGGTTGCTCGCGGTGACGCGCGTAATTTACAGCTCGCAGCAAGCATACCGGCACCTTAAGGCCACCATAGCAGAATTCTACTTAATGCTACTTTAATGATGGCAGAGCTCCATATTTGTTTCTTTATACAACTATATATAATTTATTACTATGAATTGTTTAGGTATATTTAGGTATATTGTTCAGGCCTATGATAATAATAATTTCTTGGTGTGGTTGTCTTACATAGCCCTTGTCTTTTGTGTTTCCTCCAGGCCTGCAGGTGGTGCTGAAGTCTATCATGAAGGCCATGATTCCCCTGTTGCAGATTGGACTGCTGCTCTTCTTCGCTATTCTCGTGTTTGCCATCATAGGCCTTGAGTTTTACATGGGGAAATTTCATAAAACCTGCTTTGACAACCTAACAGGTGAACCCCCCTGTATTTGGATCATATCATGAAGTTTTTAGACAGACCTTTACCAACTGGTTAGACCTCATGAAATCAGTTAATTGTCTTTATGTCGTAATTGTCTGCTATGTTTTGATTTTTGTGTGACTGTTACCGACAGAGTGGCCTAGAAAAACACAGCCAGATTAGTGGAGAACGGACATCACCTCTTTTCTGGGTTTCATGGGGGGGACACGACACTTCTACTAATTTGTTAATATAACAGGAACACACACACACACACACACACACACACACACACACACACACACACACACACACACACACACACACACACACACACACACACACACACACACACACACACACACACACACACACACACACCAGGAATTACTTAAGTGTTTTATTTCTAATTTCTCTTCATTCGCTTGCATCAGATGAAATTCGGGAAGATTATCCCTGTGGTGAGGCGGCTCCAGCGCGCACCTGTCCAAACGGCACCACCTGCAAGTTTTACTGGCTGGGGCCCAACTACGGCATCACCCAATTCGACAACATCCTTTTTGCCATCCTCACTGTCTTTCAGTGCATCACCATGGAGGGCTGGACCGATATCCTGTACTATGTGAGTCCTGTTTTCTTTCTACATTACATTACATTACACTACATTGCATTTAGCTGACGCTTTTTTTATTCAAAGTAGGGATGCAAATTATCGATTAATTCATTAATCATTAGTTGATAGCTTTATCGATAGACTTACGATTAATTGATAAGCGGCGTTTTCCCCCCCCAAATCTCAATGTTTCTCTGAAAAAAACTACTAAATCTAAATAATGTAATTAAAAGTTGAGATAAAATACCACATTTAAATGAGTTCTATTTCAATTCTTTAATCCTAAGGTGATTTAAATATTCCCACTATTCACAGCCCACTTCACACACACTCTTCACATGCCCATTCCACCTGGGTCTCTTATCAGTTGAATTGTCGATTAATTGCGATTAATGGTTTTTTAATCGATTAATGCATTGACCGATTAAAGTCGATTAATCGATTAATCGTTTGCATCCCTAATTCAAAGCGACTTACACTTATTTTTTACAATAAGTTATAGTCCCTGGAGCAGTGTGGGCTTAGGTGCCTTGCTCAAGGGCACCTCAGCCATGGAGTGTGGTGGGGAGTGGTAAGGGTGGGATTCGAACCTGCAATCTTCTGATCTAAAGCCCATCTCCTTTACCACCCCATGGCTGCCTCTTTTACTTTTCTGTTTCTACGCTTCGTGCCAATGTTACAGTTAGAATATACCTGATCGTTTTAATTTCATTTTTTAAAATTGTTTTAATATGCAGTCTCCTACATTATAATACATGACCTTACACATCATTGGTTAACTAAAAACATAATGCAGCAGGGTTTTCATATTTATATTTATAGTTCACCTGGAACAGTGTGGGGTTGTATTATTGTCTTTCCCAAGGGTACCTCAACGTCTGAACAAAAGGAAAAGTTTGGAGGGCTTCGGCGTTTGTCTTAAGTTGGTAGTTTGAAGGTAACCTGTTACCAATCATCTGGAACATTGTCAAACGCTTAGCTCTGGAAAGCCGTGGGTGTGTTCAAAACTGCTTGAACCTGATTGGAGAATTCACATGGATTTTTAAAAATCATATACTACTTCAACCACTGACTGTACCCACCCCGCGATTCTGATTGGACAGGCTGTGAAATTTCTGATTCCGTTCGGGCTCGTCTAAGATGCAAGCTCACAAAGTTGAGCGGAAATGCATGAAGGGTCTGCGTGAAAGCCAGACTAGTTTGAAGGTGCTCTTTGGTGAAAAATTGAAAAGACTACTGTAGAGTTGAAGTATCCAAGGCACTTTATTAAACGGCTAAAATCATTATAGAAATGTTAAAAACATGTTTACCTCACCCTCATGTCGATAGCTGTTTTCAGTCTTGCCGGCCAGATCCTGAAGTCAGTTCCTGCACCAGTTATAGTTCACTGGGAGCTAAAGTGGCTGTTTGTGAATATACGGGCCCATGGCATTTCAGCAACAGCTAGCATTGCTTTTTCACAAGAAAACCATGTGTTGGTTCACTTGGAACTGGTGTTGGTGTCTTATTGTCAACCGACATTCATCTTGCCAACCTACCAGGCTGGGTCATTTCACGTGAAATCAGACACTTTGGGACCCGACCGACACAGATTTCAATCATATTTGCTGTGCCTGTTTAGTAGCAAGGTAGCACCCCAGAACTGCATTTGTGTGAATCTGACACCAATATTAAGGGAGAAACAGACTTGCAAAGGTTTACATATGAGGGTAGGACACTATGCATTCAGCATTGATTATATCAGTCAGTGTAAGTCACAAAAAGATGTCTGTGGTGTTATTTGAAAGCTCTTTCTGGCTCTACAAATTACACAAACAGCATTTAATACAACCCTCAGAATATGAATTACCATAAATTGAAAAATAAAAATTGAATATCAAAAAAACTCATATTTTAAAATGGCCAGTTCCTTGTATAAACACAGCCTGCAATGTCATGAACAACATGTGAAATGCTGGTGTTTGGTTCTTTATTCATTTCAGGGATAATGGGACATAAAGGTTGAAATGAGTTGTAATGAAGTAGTAATAGAGTAGTGTCGGGGACAGGACTGGACTGGCCATCGTCGGTCCCTTTTCCAGGTACTCAAAAACCGACACAGCTTCTGCCCATTGTCAATGGACACAGTGGAAGCTAGACCATTTTCATAGCCTGATAAACCAGACTAAATGTGGATGTCTAATTTAGTCTGGCCTCGATGCATAATACATCCGAAGATTGTTGATGAGAACAACCTTCCCTCAAAACCCTGCCCGCTTTGATTCAAAACACATCTTTGCGTTGTAATTGGTTTGCCAGATTCATGGCATTCTGGCTTCATTGAATCATTATGCGAGGCCAGACCCACCCGTAGACAAAATATTTTGCCGTCCAGCGGGTGGCGCTGGTTCACCAGGCTACCATTTTCAGCTTTCAGAGAAGGCAGGGTTGAAAGAATAAGCTCACTAAAGGAATTTTCTAAATGTTCAAGTATGAAAGCATCAAAGGGTATGTTGTAGCTGTATATGATGGCAACTAGTGGCTAGCATGTGTTGAGGAATGTATGCCGAGCACTGGAGAGGTGAAACTGAACTTCCTGCATCCTCATGGACCATCTCCATCCTTCACATATTTTGATAGACATGCTGTCATGTGATATTACTATGGTATTACCATATTATTACTAGGTGATTTGTATGATGCCTTATTTTTGAGTCCCACTATCTCTGAAATGAATAATGCAGGCACACTGAGGAAAGCAGAACGCCGAAACGCGTCTGTGTAATAAAGAAACCTATGCATGGTGCGACCTTTTCTAATTTTTCAGTTTTACAATATTTTGGTCAGCACCCTTAAAAGAAGAGAAAAACTGTTGGGTGACACCTGACCAACCTTTATGAACTTCAGAATTTTTTGGTGCCATAGCTGCATCATGGAACCCGCAGCAGCAGCAGCACTGTAAAGTGCCTTTTAGGAACCTTGCAGCTTGCAGGGTTGAATTACTACCGTCCGTCTTTATAGACACGTTTTGAGTGTCAAATGGCAAAGCCCTAGCGCCATTATGTCTGCACTGATGTGTCCTTAACGCTTTTGCCCAATATTGAGTAGATGTCAATCCTCAAGGGAACAGCATGCTGAAGGAATGGAGGGGAGAAAAAAAAACGGCCTCTCTGATTTAATGCCCGACCCTTTTAAATTGCTCTACAGTGTTGTGCGTGTCTGACTAATTGCACTTGCCGGCCAAATGGAGGCCTATGCCAAAGCGTTCAAGAACTGTACACTGAGGGGACCGTGGGAGTACAGGGCCATATGTGCTGGGTGAAGTTCTGTTGCCAAGAGTTGGACGTTTAGAGTCTAAAATTAGCGTTGTCGTTGATCCATGAGCGCTTGGATCCTTCAATGGAGCTTGAAATCCGTCCCCAAGGAGGGGTTCTGGCATTTGATCCCTAACCTATGGCCTTTGATTGAATGACGGTATATTTGCCCTATTTATTTTACTTTATTTCTCCATTATTTTACTAGGGTAAAAACACATGGAGGCAGTTGCCTCTTTTTCATGTGGGCCCTAGCCAAAAGAGCAGCAAAAACGCAAAACGCACTCCATAGGACTCACAGTAAAGACAGAAACAAACAATTCACAAAGACAGCATATACAGAGACAGCAAAGTATAAAAGATTGACACATAAAAACATGCAAGACATAACCATATAGAAATATGCAGGACATAACAAAAACATGCAAGCATGCTATTTAAAAAAAATCTGCAGTGTCTCTTCGCTCGTTCGTGAACTCATACAGTAGGTATTTGTGTTTCTGTGCTATAACAGAGAATCCTGCAGGAATCTAGGGCAGCCAGGGAGGTCAGCTAAGAGCTGAGGCAGCGATGGGCATTTCATCTGGTGCTAAAAAATTCAAAAGGTGCATGGACAGGGTCCTTGCTTTCCACCATCATGCACCCACCCACCCCTAAAGGTGCATTGTGTAATGTTTTTAGTAGTTGATTTTCAGAATTCATACTTCCCATTCACAAATGTTACCTTTTTAACATATACTGTATATTATTATAACTTATAACATAATACTGGTACTTACCACCACCATTCAATTCTAAGTATTCATTATGACTGGGGAAATTGCATTTTACATACATGAAAAGGGGGACCGTCTCCATGGTCCGCCATTTTGAATTCCCAGAAATTGGCATTTTTAGCTGTAAACTTACTGTCCTTTGGTCACACTAGTAAATATTGGTTTATTATTTATTAATATCAATGAAAAGATAAAATTTGTCAATAGGCAGCACAGTTTCAGTGAGCAGCATAGCTGCAATACCTACTCTTTCTGGCCACAATCTTACACAGTGCACAAAGCCCCACATCCTCAAAGCAGACCTCAAAGCCTCAAAGTAGACCTCTTTTTGGATTTTTTTTATTCATCTAACTCAGTGTTTCCCAACCTTTTTTGTCTCATGTAACCCCCGAGCCTTTTTGTTGAGTACCCCCTAACTTGTGTTTTACATCGTTTTTTTCTATTCCAGTGTGACTATGCTCCATGCATTTGTTAAAATTACATTTTTCCAAGTACCCCCTTCAGTGTGCTCGCGTACCCCTAGTGGTACATGTACCCCTGGTTGGGAAACACTGCTCTAACTTGCCGCAACCAGAATTTCGTACTCGTACATTCGTACATTTTTTTCTAGCCGTTCCTTTTTATTTACCCATTGTTTCCTTCCCTACATCTCTCCTTCCTTCATCCTCTCTGTGTCTCTCATCCCTCTCTCCCCTTGTCTCTCTTTTCCCCTCCTCTTCTTCTTGTTTTCTCTCCTCACCCGTTCCTTCCCTACATCAGCGTTAGTCCCACCCCACCCCACCCCACCCAGCTCCTCCTCTATATTTAACAGCATCTGTTCAGCCAGAGTTATTCCTGCCTGGGCCGGGGGGCCGGGGGCCGGGGGGGGGAGAGGCTGCTTAAAGTTTCATGGCAAAAGGACCGCAGTACACATACAGCACAGCACAGCACAGCACAGCACAGTGCTCAGACATGCAGAGATGCAGAGAGAGAGAGAGAAAGAGAGAGAGAGAGAGAGAAAGAGTGAGAATTGAGAGAGAAAGAGGGAGAGAGAGAGCGAGAGAGAGAGCGAGAGAGAGAGAGAGAAAGAGAACAAGAGAGAGAGAGAGAGAGAGAGAGAGAGAGAGAGAGAGAGAGAATATAAACGTGTGAGCATTTATATATGCAGTTGTGTGAAAGAGAGGGCAAGAGAAGCAGAATGACAGCAAGCGAGAGAAAGATTCACAATGTGGGTGGGTGGCAAGGAGAGAGATGTCCCCTTATAAAAACACAAAAATCCTGGCACTGCAAACTTTCTGCTACATTTCATTTTGGCACAAGCATGACGACTGCTGAAAACTGCTGCACAAAATGGTTTAAAGCTGGAGGCACCTTCACTAGGCCTGTTAAGCGAGGAACACTAGTAATATGAAAATAGCCAATATTCACATGCTACTGTGCATGGAGGTACATGTTAAGAAGACAGCCTAGTTTTCAGGAACAGGTTTGGAAAAGACATACTGTGTAGACATTGTGTGCATTGTGGAAGTGCTGCTGCTTTAGATCTTTGCTGGCAATGAAGTGAGGACATCGTTCATGCAGCAGCAAGAGACTAAATAATGCAGAGTCTGGATTCTAGGGCAGACTACATGGGGGGAAATAAAGAAGAAGAAAAAAGACACCACACTTTGTCATGATGTCCTGATTGTTTGCCAGACAGTCCCTCACACTAGTGGGAAAAAGCCAAGTCATTTACTGATGCCAATGCCATGTCTGCTTCTTCCGCTCACCGTCAAATGGCCATTCCTGAAGTGGATTTAACCCATGTTAGCCTGGAGTGACATATGCGCTGCATTCAGGCTCTTGAGATTTTAGTGTTTTTTTATTAACCATGTGGGTATGTTAGAGCTGAATGAACAAATTCTAATGCTTAACAAGAATCCTAGCTTTTATGTGCCTTGGAAGCTGAGATATTTAGGTTTTAATATGCAGAGGGCACCTTTTCCCAAAAAGGGCTCAGGCTAAAATGGGTTAATATCTTAGTCTCTTACCAGACACTGTCCCGCCACTGGGACGTTGTATTAGTCACTGAAAAAACTGAACTACCATAGTACTACACCACACTATGATCACTATGGTCATTGCCATTCTGGTAATTTATAAAGGGGTCAATGGTTATGATATACATTGGATATTGGAGATATAGATGAGGGTCCTAGTTATTGAATGAAACTTATTTCATGTTTTTATATGCTTCGGCAGTTGAGATAGGTTTTAATAGGCAGAGGGCACCTTTTTCCAAAAAAGGGCGTAGGCATTCAGCGGGTGTTTTTTGTAGGTGCCAATGCTAAAATGGGTTAATATGTAATGGCAGCTAAATGTAATGTAATGCAGTATAATCACATTTAAAGGTTGTCCCGCTTTATTTATAATAATAATAATAATACATTTTATTTTAAGTGCCTTTTCAAACTACCCAAGGTCACTTTACATTAAAACAGAGAATAAAAAATAATAAAAAACAGTTGAAAAAGTAATAAACAAAGCATGAATGAATTAATACATCACATCTAAAAATAGAAGAATAATTATACATTAAAAAAAGTTATACAAGAATAAAGTAGAATACAGGCTATGTATATAAAATAAAATGAAAAGTAAGTAATATAATGATTAAAGGAAGTAGAAGTGCATGCTAGTGGTGTAATGAACATGCAGCAGTGAAGAGGTTTTGTTTTGTCTTTTGCTCTCCTGTCTAATGTCCTTTCCTTTACTATGTTGGCTCCTGACGCTTCTGGCACCTGTCTGTTTGTCTGTCTGTCTCTCTGTCCTTCTGTCTGTCTGTCTGTCTGTCCTTCTGTCTGTCTCTCTGTCCTTCTGTCTGTCTGTGCTCCAGAGCGACGACG
>NC_085858.1:43341042-43351042 GCF_034702125.1 Engraulis encrasicolus | reverse complement strand
CTTCTCTGTCCCTGCTCCCTCCTCTCTTCCTCTTTTCTCCTCTATCTCTTCTTCCCTGTATCTCTTCTCTGTTCCTGCTCTCTCTCTGCCTCTGTTCTCCTCTGTCGACCTCCCTGACTTTGCTTTGCCTCAGAACTTCACGCACCACCACTGTGCAGTTTGTTTGTGGCAGTGTGTGTGTGTGTGTGTGTGTGTGTGTGTGTGTGTGTGTGTGTGTGTGTGTGTGTGTGTGTGTGTGTGTGTGTGTGTGTGTGTGTGTGTGTGTGTGTGTGTGTGTGTGTGTGTGTGTGTGTGTGTGTGTGTGTGTGTGTGTGTGTGAGGGAGAGGGAGAGGTTGTGTGTGTACAAAGCGGATTCCAAAAAAGTTGGGACACTTTGTATTCTGTGAATAAAATCAAAATGCTGGCATTTTCAAAACATCTAATATGTTAATAAGGTAGAGCATTATGTACAGACAACATGTCAGTTGTTAAAGTCGAGCAGAATTATTGTTTTGAGGTAATTATGTGATCATTTAAAATTTGACCCACGCAACAAATCTCAAAAAAGTTGGGATAGGGCCAAAACATGTTGTAATAGTTGGATAATTCTAAAAATTACACAAGGAAGAATATTTTAAAAGGAACTATATTGACTGCCAACATGAATGCACAAATAAAATACCATCACATAGAGACTGTGGCACTCAGCAGCGAAGATTTTGAGGGACTAATTACTTATCTATTACACAGAAAGATTGAATTATCAAAATTGCAGGCATATAAGGCCTATTTCCGTAATATAGAGTTCTGTGTAATCATTGCACGAGTTATGAGATCATGACATACTCGTGGTCAATAAGCAAACTATGACACTCCAACAATGACAGCTCTCGAAAAAATGACCATAAACACAACACTTGATTAATGCACATGATGCAGACATTAAACAGTGTTGCATGCGGAAAAGCTCATTCTATGGACCTAGGAGACATGTGAAACTGTCCTCCGATTACAGAATGGAAAATATTTAATCCTTTTTGAAAATTATGGAGTCATGCACCCTCCAGGTTATATATAAAATGAATACTTCAGCTCGATTTAGTGGTCAGTCTGAAAGACAGCATATATGATGGTAAGGGGGTCCAGAGGTGACTTGGTTAGGGTCTTCTTACTCATGTAGAGCATTAAAATGAATGTTGAATGATACATACAGACTTTAAACAGCAAACATAGCTACCAAGGCATTATATTTTGGAGCACCGCCTTTAGATATTGCCCCATAATGGTGGCAAATTCCAATCTCTACTATGTTCCAACAGTGTGGTTCCATCATAAGAGTAAACAGGTCACAAAATTGTTTTCTTGCAGTCAGGATATGCCACATATTAAGCATAACAAAAAGGTAAACAAGTTGAAGAACACACCTATCAATTGAGCTGCTGAAATCATGTCTCGCACATCAGAATATCTAATTTTTGAATAAAATTATGCCTTCAGGCAAAGTATTTAACTGTTCAGTCTCATCCCTTGTGTTGTGTTTAGTCTTATCCAATATAAAAAGCATTTTATTGGCCCTGTCCCAACTTTTTTGGGATTTGTTGCAAGGGTGAAATTTTAAATGATCACATAATTAACTCAAAACAATAATTCTGCTTGACTTTAACAACTGATTTGTTGTCTGTATATCATGTTCTACCTTGTTAACATATTGAATGTTTTGAAAATGCCAGCATTTTTATTTTATTCACAAAATACAAAGTGTCCCAACTTTTTTGGAATCCGTTTTGTATTTTGTAGGAGTATGTGTCTTTGTGAATGAGAGGCTACATATTTATGTTAGTGCCGAACTATGTGAGCGTGTATTTGTGTGTTCATCTATGTGAGCGCGTATTTGTGTGTTCATCTGTGTACTAAGCTTTCGTGTGTGTCTGAGTAAGCGGGTTTATCTGAGGTTTGTTCTTGTTTATATGTGTTTCAATCAGGGCTCTAAATTAACACCAGCCAACCGGCCAAAGACTGGTGATATTTCAGTTTGGTTGGTAGAAAAGACCAACTTACTAGCCACTTTGACGCATTAGTGAATGTGTGTTTGGCTAGTAAGATTAACATCTACGAGCCATTTTGGCTGGTTATGAAAACAAGTTAATTTAGAGCCCTGATTTCAATATACATTAATGAGTGTTTTCATCTGTGTTAATGATAGAGAGAGAGAGAGTGAGAGAGAGAGAGAGAGAGAGAGAGAGAGAGAGAGAGAAAGAAAGAGAGAGAGGTGTGTTTGTAGCCTCGTGCGCCATCCTACGTACGTACTTCCGCCAAAGGATTGGCTCCACTATAGTAGTATTATGGGATGGTCAGGACCAGGCTAGTGTGTGTGTGTGTGTGTGTGTGTGTGTGTGTGTGTGTGTGTGTGTGTGTGTGTGTGTGTGTGTGTGTGTGTGTGTGTGTGTGTGTGTGTGTGTGTGTGTGTGTGTGTGTGTGTGTGTGTGTGTGTGTGACACATGGTTTAGTTGGTCCTTGTTTGGATCACCTGTTATGACGAGCGGAGTAAGTGATGAGGGGAATGTATTTATGTGTTTGTGTGTTTATGTCTTAATGTGTTTATGTGTTTGTGTGTTTATTCCTTAATGTGATTATGTGTTTATGTGTTTGTGTGTTTATGTCTTAATGTGTTGATGTGTCTTCCTCACAGGATCTCGCAGGAGACCCACCCTCAAGAAGAACAAGAACGAGCTTCTGAATACGGAGGAAGCCGAGGGGGACGCATTAGGTAAAAGAAACACAGACATACCGCACGCACGAACACACACACACACACGCACGCACGCACGCACGCACGCACGCACGCACGCACGCACGCACGCACACACGCACGCACACACACACGCACGCACGCACGCACGCACACACACACACACACACACGCACGCACGCACGCACGCACACACACACACACACACATACATCCTCATACACAGAAATCCCCATAGCGTTGGGCAGCCATTAAGAGATGATTGAGCGTAGCCTAGCTCTTCTGTATGCAGACTGAGGTAGACTGAGGTAAACACAGTCAGCAACTCTACAGTACTGTAGACGCTGTGTAACGCTACGCAGAATTTAAATGCTCAGCAGATAGCGCGCTGTCCTGTCCTCAGGGGTGTGTGATTAAGCTCAGACTATGTCAACAGGAGAGCCCGGTGGATCAGCTGAGGAGGGGGGTGGGGGCTGGGGGGGCTGGGAGATAAGGTTTACCATGGGTCAGCTGATATTTAAAAAAATAGTTGAGGATAAGCACCTCAATTTTAATAATAGTTAAAGTAATATATCTTTTAATGCAGACCCTCTACATTATGTGCCTTGACTAGCCTGAAAACATTGATCTCATATCCTCTCTCTTTCCATGTCTCTCTCATTGTCTCTTTCTCTCTGTCTCTGTCTCTGTCTCTGTCTCTGTCTCTGTCTCTGTCTCCCTCTCTCTCTTTCTCTCTCTCTCTCTCTCTCTCTCTCTCTCTCCCTCTCTCTCTCTCTCCTCCTTCTCTCTCTTCTCTCTGCAGGCTCTCCATTTGCCAGGGCCAGCCTGAAAAGCTCCAAGCTGGAGGGCTCCAACTTCCACAAGCAGGAGCGCCGCCTGCGCTTCTTCATCCGCCGGGTGGTGAAGACGCAGGCCTTCTACTGGACGGTGCTCTGCCTTGTGGGGCTGAACACGCTGTGTGTGGCCGCGGTACACTACGACCAGCCTGACCTCCTCTCGGACTTCCTCTGTAAGTGGTCTTTTCTTAAAAGTATTTTTTGGGGGCTTTTCAGTCTTTATTGTTTTTTGTGAGACAGGATAGTGGAGGAGGAGAGACAGGAAGTGAGTTGGGGAAGAACCGGCAAAGGACCCGGACCGGGAATCGAACCCGGGTCGGCCGAGTGGTAAACGTGTGCCCTACCCTATCAGCCATGGTAGGGCCCCTCTGTAAGTGGTCTTGACTGACTGGCCATTCTGCCCTATGAAGTAAAAAAGGCAGTAACTGCATTGTTGTGGAAAATGAGTTACTATGACTTAAAAGACATACTATATATCAAAGTTTGAATTTATATAAATTGATCTGTGCAAAAGGTGGTGATATTAAGTAACAAAACTGCAGCATGTCAATAATCTCCCGAATATAGTTAGACTGGATTGCAGTATCATTTTAAAGTCATTTTACTCAGTTTGGAGCTCTGCGCCGTTTTTTTTGTTGTGGCTTTTTTGCTTTGTAGGGCAGCATGACAAGCCCCATATCCTCCTCCTCCAGATGTTCCCGAAACAATGAATGAATGCATTTTCATTATGTCCATCATGTAATGTTTTTTTTGAATTGTTATAGTTAATTAGACGCACCATGTGTTTTGAGTTGCTTACTCATCTGGCCTTGGGGAACTTAACTATTATTTGTGAGGTAACAACACTATTAAATGTGTTACTTACATACTTTATGTCAGATTGTTATTTCTTGTGCAAGGTTGTGGAAGAGCTTCTGTCTTATGACATCTGCTGTAGGTGACACAACACCTGCTAGAACATATTTACAATCTGGTTTTATACAGATTATATTCACATCCTGATTTGAAATCATCTTATTCATAGATTTGTCTACATTGCCTCCCCAAAGCAGATCATGACTGTGAACCACACACTCTGTTACCTACAAACGGTCCGTAGGGATTTTTAGACACACATTTGATTTAAACTGAATTCTTCTTCTTCCAATGTGGTTTCACATTTTGTTTGTAAGTTTCCAATCCTGTCCTCTTCTGTCTAGATTTTGCCGATTCTTCTTCTTCTTCTTCTTCTTCTTCTTCTTCTTCTTCTTCTTCTTATTTTTCTTCTTCTTCTTCTTCTTCTTCTTCTTCTTCTTCTTCTTCTGGTTTCAGTTTCCAATCCTGTCTTCTTCTGTCTTGTGTGTGTCCTGTCTAGATTTTGCCGAGTTCATATTCCTGGGCATCTTCATGTCTGAGATGTGTATCAAGATGTATGGGCTCGGCACACGCCCTTACTTTCACTCCTCCTTCAATTGCTTCGATTGTATTGTGAGTGGCTCCTCTACTTCCCTCTGACATTTAGACAAATTTAGACGCAATGATGTTCATAATTGTACTAATATTGTTTTTTTTGTGTGTGTGAAATTTAATTGACGAATTCACGACAAATTTTGTTACCTATCTTTCTGTTTGGGCTCTAGGTTGGATTAAAAGTTTAATTAATCACGGTCCCGAGTCAGGCAATGCTTATATGTGAGTCTTTAGTAAGTGAACGATGGAACTCGCGGCCGCTTCCACGGTCCGCTGTCAGAAAACCCCACAAGCAACTTTTGACAGCGTCGGATCGAACGAGTGTCGTGGGAAACACTTTTTATCTGAAGCATCGCTTTACATATCGGATTCGGATTTGTATCAACTGCTGGCATTCCGTGATGAAAAACAGTCTCACAGCAAGTTTATTTGAGCAGCATTTTTTCATTACGAGACAGACATGCCACGGGCGCCGCGCAAATGACGTCATCCTACCTAGTGCCCCTTTTAAAAAAAAGAAAAATCATCAAATGTACTAACTGCTTCCTCTTGATCTGAATATAAGTCAGTCATGTAATGTGTGGCAATAGGATAGGGCGATTTTTCCTAGGGGAAAAAATGATACATCAATTTACAGTAGTTCTGTGCAGCCCAACAGATCCCTGAACAGTGACATATTTCTCTATTTTCCTCCCCAATATCTAAGAAGCATTCAGTTGTTTCGGGAAATAGTCTGATAGCTTGTTAAATGGTCTATTCCAATTCAATTATTTATGCAAAGCAAATACAGTACTGCATCTAAAGTGCTACGGCCGTATCCAGAAATGGGCTAAATGGATTCAAAAACTGTATAATGCAACCATTTAACTCTCACAAAAACTCGTTTGGTTATTTCTACAACTTATGATTGAATATAAATGTAAATACCGGTACATTCAACTTAAATATCCTGCAAAAACAAAGAAAAGTATCATGTGTTTGAATTCTCAGCTATCTAAACTTCTAAACTATATTACAGTATAATTACAAAAGGTATTTTTCTATGCGCTGATTGTGTTAAAGTGTTTATGAAACGAAAACAAACGGTCATTCCCATTAAAGCCTTGTTTTTTCTGATAGCATCGATGAGACTTTGAACCCAATCATCCTGGAGGAACTTGTGAAAATGGCAACTCAAAGTGTGAATTCTGTGAAATTTGGTGTGACTAATGAGCTGGGCTGTGACATCATAGAGGGGAGTCCCTGGTTTGCTAGTATGGCGATCTGAGAAAACAACACACATTTGATGGACCCACATCTTATAAAGGAACCAAAATTCTGATACAAACATCAGCGTGTCGAAAAAACCACACATCCAACCTCATGAGAAAAAAAAAATAGCAGCACAAATCTATTTCAGAGGCACTGATACATCTGCAGAAAGTGACATGTCTGACAGGCGAAGTGACGATTGTTGACATAGCCTGACAGTTCGTTTTGTTTATGCTTACGGTTGCTAAGGGCGCTTTGCCATGACCCACAGATGACATGGCGTGTGTATTTGTTGACAAATGGGGGGCATTTTGATTCAATTGCGCGATATAGTGTGATTGAAATGCATGTAGGCTACATGCAAAAATATCATCAACTAGAGAAAAAACGGAGGTATTAGGCTGTTGGAAAAACACCCTATATAGCCTGAGTCCTCAGCATATTTTTACCGTTTATCATTATTATTATTTTTTGTGCTCAAAGTCACAGGCGTCGCGTGTCCCTCAGCCGGACTCTGAGGACGAGGTGTGTCCAAACGTCAGCCACACGTGCACCACAATACTAAAAACAAACAATCAACGCTTCAAAGTAGGCCTACGCTATGTGCATCTCTGTTTATTCGCTAAGCAGTAGCAGGACTTTTTCTAGGATTTTTTGGCATGAGGGAGCATCATGGCAGGTTACAGGGGGTGAAGGGTGTTCCCTCCCATGAATGAGAAATGTATTAGGGGCGCTCAAATATATATATATATATATATATTATATATATATATATATATAATATATATATATAGAAAAATAAAAGTATGAGGGTGCACCCACGGAGGTATGAGGGTGGAGCGCCCCCTATTTCCCCGTTCAGAAAAAGCCCTGAGTAGCCCAATCTGTGAGTTGGCTGTCCTCGACTGAGAGCACCACGCTGATGTGCGGATATCCTCCCAAAACCAATTTATTGACCAGTTGAATGGCAATCAATAAAAAGTGCATATTCCGAGAGCATTCGCATCGGTTTGGCATGTAATGTGCATTACCCTTTCCTGAAAACAACATACAAAGCAGATGGACAAGGTAAAACGAGTAGCCTAAAGCAAAGCAGTGCACTCACCCGAGCAGTTACAGGGGCAGTTTCAGTCTGCACGCCGGCGATGTCAATTGTTGGAACTGCTTGAGGCAATAGCATTCTCTTCAGTCCAACCAAGCCCGCGACCTCCACATTTGTGGTGAAGCACAAGGGGTGGAAATGTGCCGAGCACAACAGTGACCACGAGCTTGCTTCAAAACCACGCATTGGATCCACAGAGCCCTAGCTTGATTTAGCCTTCTCCTTGTCGGCCACAGTTCCTTGATTCTCATTCTTCACAGAAGGGAACTTGTGCAAAGATATTCCTTCTGTCAAGTAGCCATTTTTGCAGCTGGCACCGTTCGGCCCTCCAGCAACACACTGCTTGACACTGCGCTTTGTTTTGGTACTAGCCGCCATTGATCTGAACAAGGTGGAATGAGGTGAACTCACCCCTTCTATGTCACGCATATCATTTGCATAAAATTTGCATGTCACCAAAAAAACACTTTTTGGGAACGTTTTAACATGACTTTTAGGACAAAATATCACCCAGACCATATCCCATTTTATTCACAAGGCTTAGAACTTTCAGAATCTGTCCTGGAAATGGTCAAATTCCTTTACTTTGTTTTCGTTTCATAAACACTTTAAGTTTGATGGTCGATACATAATTGATTGCCTTGTTTTAGCGGCACACTGTTGTTCGACCTCAGGTTGATATACAGCAGGGATGGGCAACTTTCCTGATAAGGAGGGCCACATTTCTTTAGCGCCACCATCGGAGGGCCACATGACCAGGGATGTGACTGCTATTCACGGAGTTCGAGTTGCAGTTGGTTGCTCACTGATGATATTGTTTGGAAGGGATAGGAGTGTTATTTATCGGCCCACAGTATAATTACAACGGATAAATTCAGTAATGGTATAAAAAAATCTGGTCATTATTTTTTTTCATAAAGTTCTGTTTTTACATGAGGGCAGCACTGAGTGAGGAGTCGGGCCACATGTGGCCCCCGGGCCTCCAGTTGCCCATCCCTGATATACAGTATGTAGAGTATGCGGAGTGCTGTCAATGCACGTATGCCTGTTTGCAGCCCTGTGGATGTGCATGTATGTATGCATGCACATATACACTAAGAGTATGCACACGTTTATAAATGTATATGGATGTGGTTTTGTGTGTGTGTGTGTGTGTGTGTGTGTGTGTGTGTGTGTGTGTGTGTGTGTGTGTGTGTGTGTGTGTGTGTGTGTGTGTGCGCGTGTGTGTGTGTGTGGCACAGGTCATATGTGGCAGCATTTTCGAAGTCTTTTGGGCAATGATCCAGCCTGGCACCTCCTTTGGCATCAGTGTGTTGCGCGCTCTTAGGTTACTGAGGATCTTCAAAGTGACCAAGTGAGTATGTCCACATGTCTTCTGGTCTCCTGTCCACCGCTGTGTCTTGCCCTGTCCATGCCTGTGCTGTGCCTCCACAATCTCCTCCGTCTCAGTTAAACGCTAGTCCAGTGATTTTCAACCTATGGGCCGGGGCCCACTGGTGGGCCCTGAAGGTATACCAAGTGGGCCTTGAAATAATATTCTAAAAATTATAATCACATTTTGGTGTGTGTTGCTGCTGATTTATGTGAGTTTTATTCGTAATTGGGTCAGAGGTGGGCCCCGAACATTTGTGACAATTTCGAGTGGGCCCCAAGTTGGAAAAGGTTGGGAACCCCTGCGCTAGTCATTTGTCTGTCTGGAGTCTGCTTTAGATGCCCCCGTGATGTACCATTAATCACCCCTTCAGCACACCTGACTGTCATAAATCAATTGTGCTCTTCTCCCTCTTCGTCTTCTTCCTTCCCTTTCTTTCTTTTTCTCTCTCACATGCTCTCTTTCTCTGTCTCTCTTGCTCCATCTCCATTCTTCTGTCTCTCTTTTGACCCCCACCCCTCTCTCTCTGTCTGCTCCCCCCCCGCTCTCTCTCTCTGCAGGTACTGGGTATCGCTGAGGAACTTGGTGGTATCCTTGCTCAACTCCATGAAGTCAATCATTAGCTTGCTATTCCTACTCTTCCTCTTCATCGTGGTCTTTGCCCTTCTGGGAATGCAACTCTTCGGGGGCCAGTAAGCATCAGCATTTAACACCCCATAAAATAGCTGCGCTAACTGCAGAACGCTACTGACATTGTTCAGTACTTAGAGTGATACTGTCCCATTTTTGGAAATAAGCTTATTTTACACCTCTCCTTGAGTTAAATGGTTGAGTTTTACCTTTCTACTGTACTTACAACCATTCTCTGAGTATGGCAGTGCAATGTTTACCTCTAAGATAGCGGTTAACATTGAGTTCTATGAGACCAGCTGGCAATGTTAACTGCAAGCTTAGAGGTAAAATTTGCACTGCCATACTCAGAGAACGGTTGAAAGTAGAGGAGAAAGGTAAAACTCAATCATTTAACTCAAGGAGAGATGTGTAATAAGTTAATTTCCAAAAATGGGATAGTATCACTCTAAATCTTTTATCCTATTTAGCACTCCATCAATGAATTAATGAATGAATGAATTAATTAATTAACTGTATAGAGTGTCCGTATTTGTTACTATATTACAAGAAAAACATAGACTTTTCTGCATAGCAAGCACCCATCTTTATTTATTATTTATTTTTATTTTTTATTTCTCTTTTTTTTCTT
>NC_085858.1:43328542-43338542 GCF_034702125.1 Engraulis encrasicolus | reverse complement strand
GTGCAAGACTGCCCATAGTTGAAATTTAAGACAAAGCAATGTTCGTCAAAACATCATTTATTTAAATGGTATCAACTTGAGTTTTTTATGGCTGAATCCTGGGGCCTTGCAGACTAACCCATATGAATTTCAGCCTATTTGGTCGCTTAATTTAATTTTTATTAATTTTTCATATATTGAGGTCAGGTTACCGGGAATACCTATCCCACGTTTTCTACATAAGTGCTTAAAACACAAATCTCTGTACACTTTTGTGAAAGATAACCACTGAGAATCATCACAGCAGCCCTAATGATTAGATCTCAAAGAAATTTAAGTGTTAGTGTTGTTTTATGTCCATTAGAATCATGAATAAAGAGAAATAGGTATTCCCTGTAACCTACTAAGAGAAGTGGCAAATAATGATTAAAAATGATAATTGTTTAATTTCTTTCATTTTGAAAAAGTGAAAGAAAACCCTAGTTTCACATTGGTATGCATTAAATAGCTAGAAAAGAAAC
Organism: Engraulis encrasicolus; assembly: GCF_034702125.1. NCBI lineage: Eukaryota > Metazoa > Chordata > Actinopteri > Clupeiformes > Engraulidae > Engraulis > Engraulis encrasicolus. Next base: position 43,338,042 of record NC_085858.1, on the reverse strand, counting down.
TAGCAGAGAGTTTGAGAAGAATTCTGGAAAAAATAGGTATTCCCGGTAACCTAAGCTAGGGTTGCTATCCCAGAAACAAACACTGTCTGTATGAATTATGCTATTTGGTCATATTTTAGTTAGAAATATGTATAGGGTAAAACATATAAACAGTCATAAATTGATAAAATATTGATACATTTCACCAATATAATAGTTCTCTCAGTTATGGTCATTGTTATAGGTTACCGGGAATACCTATTTCTTGCCAGTATTAAGCTATGCGCAGAATATAAGTGCGAAATTACACTTATGGTAAAGATCTTTTTTTTTTAAGTCATTCATTTTGAAAAGGTGAAATAAAGTCCTTGTTTTGCATAGACGTGTATTAAACAGCTAAAAAAATAAATCTGAGAATTTGAGTTAATATATGGGGGAAAATGTTATTCCCAGTATCCTAGGCTGGGGTTGCTATGGAAACACAAACACTGTATAAACTATGAAGTCATATTTTGCAGAATATAGCGAGAGAGTCATGCATTTTAAAGGTTGTAAACTGATGTAACATTAATAATAGCCTGTACAGTATGTGATGGCAATATTGGCTTTGGGGTTAGTTAGTCTGCGTGCTATGCCTGGTTTTTAAGACATTGGTGCATAAATGACATGTAGAAGGGTGGACCATGGCTTTGACTACATTAAATGGCATTTACACACCAAGAGCTTTCAGAAAATGTATAGTTTTAGGTACCTACATGTAGGGATACTTGTGTTGCCACCTAAAACATATTGGCTTTCAGCTCAGTTAGTCTGTGTGCAACGCCTGGTACGTAAAGACATTGACGTGTAATTGAGATGTAGAAGGGTGGAACATGGCGTTGCCTACATTAAATGGCATCTACACACCACAAGCTTTCAGAAAATGTATAGTTTTAGGTACCTACATGTAGGGATACTTGAGTTGCCACCTAAAAAACATATTGGCCTTGAGGTAGATTAGTCTGTGTGCAACGCCTGGTTAGTAAAGACATTGATGCGTAATTGACATGTAGAAGGGTGGAACATGGCTTTGCCTACATTAAATGGCATCTACACACCACAAGCTTTCAGAAAATGTATAGTTTTAGGTACCTAGATGTAAGGATACTTGAGTTGCCACCTAAAACATATTGGCTTTGAGGCCAGTTAGTCTGCGTTCAACGCCTGGTTAGGTATGACATTGACGTGTAATTGAGATGTAGAAGGGTGGAACATGGCTTTGCCTACATTAAATGGCATCTACACACCACAAGCTTTCAGAAAATGTATAGTTTTAGGTACCTACATGTTGGAACACTTGAATTGCCACCTAAAACATATTGGCTTTCAGTTCAGTTAGTCTGCGTGCAACGCCTGGTACGTAAAGACATTGACGTGTAATTGAGATGTAAAAGGGTGGGATATGGCCTTCCATACATTAAATGGCATCTACAAACTAAGAGCTTTCAGAAAATGTATAGTTTTAGGTACCTAGATGTAGGGATACATGAGTTGGCACCTAAAACATATTGGCTTTCAGTTCAGTTAGTCTGCATGCGACGCCTGGTCCGTAAAGATATCGACGAGTAATTGACATGTAGAAGGGTGGAACATGGCTTTGCCTACATTAAATGGCACCTACACACCAAGAGCTTTCAGAAAATGTATAGTTTTAGGTACCTAGAAGTAGGGATACTTGAGTTGCCACCTAAAACATATTGGCTTTGAGGTCAGTTAGTCTGCGTGCAACGCCTGGTCTGTAAAGACATTGACGCGTAATTGACATGTAGAAGGGTGGAACATGGCTTTCCATACATTAAATGGCATCTACAAACCAAGAGCTTTCAGGAAATGTATAGTTTTAGGTACCTAGAAGTAGGGATACTTGTGTTGCCACCTAAAACATATTGGCTTTGAGGTCAGTTAGTCTGCGTGCAACGCCAGGTCTGTAAAGACATTGACGCGTAATTGACATGTAGAAGAGTGGAACATGGCTTTCCATACATTAAATGGCATCTACACACCACAAGCTTTCACAAAATGTATAGTTTTAGGTACCTACATGTAGGGATACTTGTGTTGCTACCTAAAACATATTGGCTTTGAGGTCAGTTAGTCTGCGTGCAACGCCAGGTCTGTAAAGACATTGACGCGTAATTGACATGTAGAAGGGTGGAACATGGCTTTGCCTACATTAAATGGCATCTACACACCACAAGCATTCAGAAAATGTATAGTTTTAGGTAGGGGTGGGCGATATGGCCAAAAATGTATACCTCGGTATTATTTTAGTCACGGTATATATCACGGTATATATCACGGTATTGTACATTTGTTTAAAATTGAAGCGTTGCAAAATGACAAAAAACCCAAACATTTTTTTAACCTTTGCATTTGATTTTTGGAAATAACACTATGTCCTTTCATAGGCTATATGTGTGAATTCTTGCCATTACATTTTTTAAAAACAAGCAAAAACTAGCCTATGTAAAATGCATTTTGCAATGCAATGCAATGCTACCCAATAGAACACTGTCAATTTCACCAAGTGTCGAAGACGAAGGGGTTAAACTACGGTAGAGAGGGGGAAACGGGAGGGGTGTCAAACTGAACACATTGAGAGTAAATAGAACTGAACGTGGCTTGTATCAACTAGGCCTACATCTTTCATTGCACCTTTTTTTCTATTTCTGGAGTTGTTTATGGTAATTTTGAAATGTGTGCTTGCCTCTGTGATTATGTCAAGCATAATAGTTTAAGCTGTCATTGTTAAAGTTAAGAAAAACGAACTTTCACATGAGGCAGTTAGCAATGCATTGCAGAACTAATGCATTTGAATGGCAATGGCAGCTTTCACTGCACCAGCGGTTAGCGTGCTAACGTTAGCGAAATCGCTAATGCCACATTTTAAACAGTGAACAGTCATTTTAGTTACTATCACCCAGTCAGATATCATGAATGATATTATCTCAACTGGAAACAGTAACATACAGCTGTTACGGCTGGCGCAATGTGTTAAATGTAAGGCAACCAATGTTAGCACATTAAGTATTTATTTTGTCAGACACCAGCATAGACATGAATGACTTGGGCTGTTAGCTAGTTAGCTTGCATTTCGTGCCCAGTAAATTGTGGAGTCCAGAATCGAAATGTGTTGCCATCACATACCATTTCAAACAATAGTTCACTACACTAACCATACATTTTACACTTGAAGCTTATTCAAAGGAAATGATTGTGATGTTTCTCTACAACCACATTGCTACAACTTGAGGAAGTCAGTCTGGTGGTTGTTCAAAACGTTGTCTATACTGCCATCTGCAGGATGCAATGCGCTATATCACGGTAGAACGGTATGGCCAAAATCCATACCTTGATGGAAAAAATACCTTTTACGATAGTATACCGTCCATACCGCCCACCCCTAGTTTTAGGTACCAACATGTAGGGATACTTGTGTTGCTACCTAAAACATATTGGCTTTGAGGTCAGTTAGTCTGCGTGCAACGCAAGGTCTATAAAGACATTGACGCATAATTGACATATAGAAGGGTGGAACATGGCTGTGCCTACATTAAATGGCATCTACACACCACACGCTTTAAGAAAATGTATAGTTTTAGGTACCTACATGTAGGGATACGTCAGTTGCCACCTAAAACATATTGGCTTTGAGTTCAGTTAGTCTGCGTGCAACGCCTGGTCTGTAAAGACATTGACGCGTAATTGACATGTAGAAGGGTGGAACATGGCTTTCCATACATTAAATGGCATCTACAAACCAAGAGCTTTCAGAAAATGTATAGTTTCAGGTACCTAGAAGTAGGGATACTTGAGTTGCCACCTAAAACATATTGGCTTTGAGGTCAGTTAGTCTGCGTTCAACGCCTGGTTAGGTATGACATTGACGTGTAATTGAGATGTAAAAGGGTGGGATATGGCTTTCCAAACATTAAATGGCATCTACAAACCAAGAGCTTTCAGAAAATGTATAGTTTTAGGTACCTAGATGTAGGGATACATGAGTTGGCACCTAAAACATATTGGCTTTCAGTTCAGTTAGTCTGCATGCGACAGCTGGTCCGTAAAGATATTGACGAGTAATTGACATGTAGAAGGGTGGAACATGGCTTTGCCTACATTAAATGGCACCTACACACCACAAGCTTTCAGAAAATGTATAGTTTTAGGTACCTACATGTAGGGATACTTGTGTTGCCACCTAAAACATATTGGCTTTGAGTTCAGTTAGTCTGCGTGCAACGCCAGGTCTGTAAAGACATTGACGCGTAATTGACATGTAGAAGGGTGGAACATGGCTTTGCCTACATTAAATGGCATCTACAGACCACAAGCTTTAAGAAAATGTATAGTTTTAGGTACGTACATGTAGGGATACGTGAGTTGCCACCTAAAACATATTGGCTTTGAGTTCAGTTAGTCTGCGTGCAACGCCTGGTCTGTAAAGACATTGACGCGTAATTGACATGTAGAAGGGTGGAACATGGCTTTCCATACATTAAATGGCCTCTACAAACCAAGAGCTTTCAGGAAATGTATAGTTTTAGGTACCTAGAAGTAGGGATACTTGTGTTGCCACCTAAAACATATTGGCTTTGAGGTCAGTTAGTCTGCGTTCAACGCCTGATTAGGTATGACATTGACGTGTAATTGAGATGTAGAAGGGTGGAACATGGCTTTGCCTACATTAAATGGCATCTACACACCACAAGCTTTCAGAAAATGTATAGTTTTAGGTACCTACATGTTGGAACACTTGAATTGCCACCTAAAACTTATTGGCTTTCAGTTCAGTTAGTCTGCGTGCAACGCCTGGTACGTAAAGACATTGACGTGTAATTGAGATGTAAAAGGGAGGGATATGGCTTTCCATACATTAAATGGCATCTACAAACCAAGAGCTTTCAGAAAATGTATAGTTTTAGGTACCTAGAATTAGGGATACTTGTGTTGCCACCTAAAACATATTGGCTTTGAGGTCAGTTAGTCTGCGTGCAACGACAGGTCTGTAAAGACATTGACGCGTAATTGACATGTAGAAGGGTGGAAAATGGCTTTCCATACATTAAATGGCATCTACACACCACAAGCTTTCAGAAAATTTATAGTTTTAGGTACCTACATGTAGGGATACTTGTGTTGCCACCTAAAACATATTGGCTTTGAGGTCAGTTAATCTGCGTGCAACGCCAGGTCTGTAAAGACATTGACGCGTAATTGACATGTAGAAGGGTGGAACATGGCTTTGCCTACATTAAATGGCATCTACACACCACAAGCTTTAAGAAAATGTATAGTTTTAGGTACCTACATGTAGGGATACGTGAGTTGCCACCTAAAACATATTGGCTTTGAGTTCAGTTAGTCTGCGTGCAACGCCTGGTCTGTAAAGACATTGACGCGTAATTGACATGTAGAAGGGTGGAACATGGCTTTCCATACATTAAATGGCATCTACAAACCAAGGGCTTTCAGAAAATGTATAGTTTTAGGTACCTAGAAGTAGGGATACTTGTGTTGCCACCTAAAACATATTGGCTTTGAGGTCAGTTAGTCTGCGTGCAACGCCAGGTCTGTAAAGACATTGACGCGTAATTGACATGTAGAAGGGTGGAACATGGCTTTCCATACATTAAATGGCATCTACAAACCAAGAGCATTCAGAAAATGTATAGTTTTAGGTACCTAGAAGTAGGGATACTTGAGTTGCCACCTAAAACATATTGGCTTTGAGGTCAGTTAGTCTGCGTTCAACGCCTGATTAGGTATGACATTGACGTGTAATTGAGATGTAGAAGGGTGGAACATGGCTTTGCCTACATTAAATGGCATCTACACACCACAAGCTTTCAGAAAATGTATAGTTTTAGGTACCTACATGTTGGAACACTTGAATTGCCACCTAAAACACATTGGCTTTCAGTTCAGTTAGTTTGTGTGCAACGCCTGGTACGTAAAGACATTGACGTGTAATTGAGATGTAAAAGGGAGGGATATGGCTTTCCATACATTAAATGGCATCTACAAACCAAGAGCTTTCAGAAAATGTATAGTTTTAGGTACCTAGATGTAGGTATACATGAGTTGGCACCTAAAACATATTGGCTTTCAGTTCAGTTAGTCTGCGTGCAACGCCTGGTCTGTAAAGACATTGACGCGTAATTGACATGTAGAAGGGTGGAACATGGCTTTCCATACATTAAATGGCATCTACAAACCAAGAGCTTTCAGGAAATGTATAGTTTTAGGTACCTAGAAGTAGGGATACTTGTGTTGCCACCTAAAACATATTGGCTTTGAGGTCAGTTAGTCTGCGTGCAACGACAGGTCTGTAAAGACATTGACGCGTAATTGACATGTAGAAGGGTGGAACATGGCTTTGCCTACATTAAATGGCATCTACACACCACAAGCTTTAAGAAAATGTATAGTTTTAGGTACCTACATGTAGGGATACGTGAGTTGCCACCTAAAACATATTGGCTTTGAGGTCAGTTAGTCTGCGTTCAACGCCTGATTAGGTATGACATTGACGTGTAATTGAGATGTAGAAGGGTGGAACATGGCTTTGCCTACATTAAATGGCATCTACACACCACAAGCTTTCAGAAAATGTATAGTTTTAGGTACCTACATGTTGGAACACTTGAATTGCCACCTAAAACATATTGGCTTTCAGTTCAGTTAGTCTGCATGCAACGCCTGGTACGTAAAGACATTGACGTGTAATTGAGATGTAAAAGGGAGGGATATGGCTTTCCATACATTAAATGGCATCTACAAACCAAGAGCTTTCAGAAAATGTATAGTTTTAGGTACCTAGAATTAGGGATACTTGTGTTGCCACCTAAAACATATTGGCTTTGAGGTCAGTTAGTCTGCGTGCAACGCCAGGTCTGTAAAGACATTGACGCGTAATTGACATGTAGAAGGGTGGAACATGGCTTTCCATACATTAAATGGCATCTACACACCACAAGCTTTCAGAAAATGTATAGTTTTAGGTACCTACATGTAGGGATACTTGTGTTGCCACCTAAAACATATTGGCTTTGAGGTCAGTTAGTCTGCGTTCAACGCCTGGTTAGGTATGACATTGACGTGTAATTGAGATGTAGAAGGGTGGAACATGGCTTTGCCTACATTAAATGGCATCTACACACCACAAGCTTTCAGAAAATGTATAGTTTTAGGTACCTACATGTTGGAACACTTGAATTGCCACCTAAAACATATTGGCTTTCAGTTCAGTTAGTCTGCGTGCAACGCCTGGTACGTAAAGACATTGACGTGTAATTGAGATGTAAAAGGGAGGGATATGGCTTTCCATACATTAAATGGCATCTACAAACCAAGAGCTTTCAGAAAATGTATAGTTTTAGGTACCTAGATGTAGGTATACATGAGTTGGCACCTAAAACATATTGGCTTTGAGTTCAGTTAGTCTGCGTGCAACGCCTGGTCTGTAAAGACATTGACGCGTAATTGACATGTAGAAGGGTGGAACATGGCTTTCCATACATTAAATGGCCTCTACAAACCAAGAGCTTTCAGGAAATGTATAGTTTTAGGTACCTAGAAGTAGGGATACTTGTGTTGCCACCTAAAACATATTGGCTTTGAGGTCAGTTAGTCTGCGTGCAACGACAGGTCTGTAAAGACATTGACGCGTAATTGACATGTTGAAGGGTGGAACATGGCTTTGCCTACATTAAATGGCATCTACACACCACAAGCTTTAAGAAAATGTATAGTTTTAGGTACCTACATGTAGGGATACGTGAGTTGCCACCTAAAACATATTGGCTTTGAGGTCAGTTAGTCTGCGTTCAACGCCTGATTAGGTATGACATTGACGTGTAATTGAGATGTAGAAGGGTGGAACATGGCTTTGCCTACATTAAATGGCATCTACACACCACAAGCTTTCAGAAAATGTATAGTTTTAGGTACCTACATGTTGGAACACTTGAATTGCCACCTAAAACTTATTGGCTTTCAGTTCAGTTAGTCTGCGTGCAACGCCTGGTACGTAAAGACATTGACGTGTAATTGAGATGTAAAAGGGAGGGATATGGCTTTCCATACATTAAATGGCATCTACAAACCAAGAGCTTTCAGAAAATGTATAGTTTTAGGTACCTAGAATTAGGGATACTTGTGTTGCCACCTAAAACATATTGGCTTTGAGGTCAGTTAGTCTGCGTGCAACGCCAGGTCTGTAAAGACATTGACGCGTAATTGACATGTAGAAGGGTGGAACATGGCTTTCCATACATTAAATGGCATCTACACACCACAAGCTTTCAGAAAATGTATAGTTTTAGGTACCTACATGTAGGGATACTTGTGTTGCCACCTAAAACATATTGGCTTTGAGGTCAGTTAGTCTGCGTGCAACGCCAGGTCTGTAAAGACATTGACGCGTAATTGACATGTAGAAGGGTGGAACATGGCTTTGCCTACATTAAATGGCATCTACACACCACAAGCTTTAAGAAAATGTATAGTTTTAGGTACCTACATGTAGGGATACGTGAGTTGCCACCTAAAACATATTGGCTTTGAGTTCAGTTAGTCTGCGTGCAACGCCTGGTCTGTAAAGACATTGACGCGTAATTGACATGTAGAAGGGTGGAACATGGCTTTCCATACATTAAATGGCATCTACAAACCAAGAGCTTTCAGAAAATGTATAGTTTTAGGTACCTAGAAGTAGGGATACTTGTGTTGCCACCTAAAACATATTGGCTTTGAGGTCAGTTAGTCTGCGTGCAACGCCAGGTCTGTAAAGACATTGACGCGTAATTGACATGTAGAAGGGTGGAACATGGCTTTCCATACATTAAATGGCATCTACAAACCAAGAGCATTCAGAAAATGTATAGTTTTAGGTACCTAGAAGTAGGGATACTTGAGTTGCCACCTAAAACATATTGGCTTTGAGGTCAGTTAGTCTGCGTTCAACGCCTGATTAGGTATGACATTGACGTGTAATTGAGATGTAGAAGGGTGGAACATGGCTTTGCCTACATTAAATGGCATCTACACACCACAAGCTTTCAGAAAATGTATAGTTTTAGGTACCTACATGTTGGAACACTTGAATTGCCACCTAAAACATATTGGCTTTCAGTTCAGTTAGTCTGCGTGCAACGCCTGGTACGTAAAGACATTGACGTGTAATTGAGATGTAAAAGGGAGGGATATGGCTTTCCATACATTAAATGGCATCTACAAACCAAGAGCTTTCAGAAAATGTATAGTTTTAGGTACCTAGATGTAGGTATACATGAGTTGGCACCTAAAACATATTGGCTTTCAGTTCAGTTAGTCTGCATGCGACGGCTGGTCCGTAAAGATATCGACGAGTAATTGACATGTAGAAGGGTGGAACATGGCTTTGCCTACATTAAATGGCACCTACACACCAAGAGCTTTCAGAAAATGTATAGTTTTAGGTACCTAGAAGTAGGGATACT
>NC_085858.1:43271042-43321042 GCF_034702125.1 Engraulis encrasicolus | reverse complement strand
TTTGTTTGATTCCAACTGTAAACAAAAAAGAAAGCTTACCCTCTACATACGTAGTCATTATCATGCAACATGCATTACCGTGCAGCATTACCATCCTCTTCATCCAGCCAACCGGTACTTCCTGGTACCCATCATCATCTGTCCTCATCCTCCTCCTCCTCCTCCTCAGTCACCTCTGTGCTCCGTGAGCTTCTCCTCCTATCGCGGCTAACTAGCTGTGTGTCCAGCTGACATCTTGGCCTCCCTCCGCTTTGTGAAGCAGTAGTTACTGTAGCGGCTGGCCCCGCCGGTAGCTGGTGTCTGCGGCTGTTGGTTGTGTAGGGTATTACCTTTGAACCCTGACTCCAAAGCCCTGACCCTTGCCTGCCCACCCACTGCCCCATTTCCCCCCCCCCCGCTCCCATATGTCTGCCCCCCCCCTCCTCAACACCCCTGTTGGTCCCGTGTTGTGTGTTTGATGAATAAGTCTCTTCTCTGTGTGAGGAGTTTGATACTTTACTTTACTGACGTTCTCACGCAATCACATACCTCTCTTTCTTTCTGTCTGCCTTTCTCTTGCTCTTTCTTATTCCCCATCTCTATCCCTTTAACTCTCTCTCTCTCTCTCTCTCTCTCTCTCTCTCTCTCTCTCTCTCTCTCTCTCTCTCTCTCTCTCTCTCTCTCTCTCTCTCCTCATTTCTCCTACTTTTTATCTCACCAAACCTCTACTCAAACTCACCCTCCTGTCTTCCTGTTCTTTTTCTTCTCTTCTGTACTCTTTCTATTCCTTTTCTTCTCTCTCTCTCTCTCTCTCTCTCTCTCTCTCTCTCTCTCTCTCTCTCTCTCTCTCTCTCTCTCTCTCTCTCTCTCTCTCTCTCTCTCTCTCTCTCTCTATTTTGCTTTTGTTCTCCAGTAAGGAACAGCAGAAGAACCATAAGAATTCGAACTGCAAGAACTCCAAGTCGGTGTGGGAGCAGCGCACCAGCGAGCTGCGTAAGCAGACCCTGGTCAACAGCAGAGAGGCACTCTACAATGAGCTGGACCCTGAGGACCGCTGGAAGGTGAATAGCAAAGATGAAGGAAAGGAAGAAAAGAAGGAAGGAAGAAAGAAAGAAAGAAAGAAACAAAGAAAGAAACAAAGAAACAAAGAAAGAAAGAGCAAAAGATGAATAGAACGAACTTAGACAAATAGAGAGAGAGAGAGAGAGAGAGAGAGAGAGAGAGAGAGAGAGAGAGAGAGAGAGAGAGAGAGAGAACAGATGAGTCACAGACAGTGGTGAAATCAGAGAAATGAAAGTGGGGGGGGAGTCATCTATGACTTGCACTTTTACAAATGCAGAGGTTGCAAGCAGGTTCCAAATATTGCTGCTGTACCTTCAGTGCATTGTTCTGAGTCATTCATATCTGCCTACCTTGATGCATCCCGAGTGGATTTTGTAGACCAAAATACTGATAAATATTTAAGCATCTTTCATTATTTATTTGGTTAGTTTGACACAAATGTGTATGAGACTTGGCCTATCTATCTTCAAAGGATGTGAAGAGGTTGCTTTTCGATCTACAGTATTAACCTGTTTGGTTTGTCTAGACGCAATTATTTTCTCATGGGCTATAATCGAACAGAGATACAGTTGGTAGAACCCAGCTGGATGTCCATTTTTGGAAGACTGGACATTCCACCTGTGCAGTCTTCACAGTCTAGTGTCCCTCTCCATCTCACTTGTTTCTCTCCACCACAATGATGAAATTTAGCATCTATGCTAATTCTGGCATGTTTATATTGAAGCTCTCCAGCTCATGTTTTGATTAATATGCATTGTCCTAAACAAATAAACAAATGAATGAATACTAAATGAATCCAGGTGAACTACTCACGTCACATTCGTCCTGACATGAAGACGCACACGGACCGGCCCCTGGTGGTGGACCCGCAGGAGAACCGAAACAACAACACCAACAAGACACGGCCCGGCGAGCTGGAGGCCGAGCAGGAGGCCCGGCTCAGCCGACAGCGGGCCGAGGAGATCTTCCGCAGGCAGACACGCCTCCACGAACGTGCTGGAAGCACGGGCGGAGGAGACGCAGGAGAAGGAGGAGGAGGAGGAGGTGGTAGTGGTAGTACTGGTGGTGTTGGTGGTGGTGGTGGAGCAGTAGAAGTAGGCCTGGGAGATGACGACGACACGGGTTCTATGGGGTCCACCACAAGGCTGACATGCAAGGAACCAGAGGAGGAGGAGCTTCCTCAGCAGGCCAGTGAGCACCAGCAGCATGGGCATCATGGGAGCATGGGCAACCTGGACGGGGCCGGCAAGCCTCACCGGCGCAGCCACCACGGGCACCGCGAGAAATGCGGGCGCGCCCGCGGGGAACGCGACGGCGAGACGGGGAAGAGCTGCGAGCAGCACAAAAGGTCTCGGGGTCACCGCAAATCCCACGACCAGGACCAGGAGGGCGGCGGCGGTGGCGGGGGGCACAAACACCAACACCGCAGCAGCAGGAACTCGGACGGAGGCCCCAGCGTGGAGGGCGGCAAGGAGCGGAAGCCCAGGAGGCACCGCCACAGCGCCACCTCAGGCAGCGAGGGGGAGTGCAAGCGGGAGAGATCAGAGCGCATCCGGCAGCACAGAGTCAGGAAGTAAGTCAAAATAGGTTTTAAAGTATTTATTCCATTGTGATAAAGTAGAATAAATAGGGGTTTGTTAAGTGGAATAGATAAAGTGTTGAGACTTCAAAGTCATTTATGTTATCTTTCACTCAAATCGTTTGTCTGCTCCTATGTGGGCCGCCATAATGTTTAGGGGGTTGGACTGAAGATCACAGGGTTGCAAGTTCAATCCCCACCCTTACCAATCCCTTCCTCCCTCCATGGCTGAGGTGCCCTTGAGCAAGGCACCTAACCCCACACTGCTCCAGGGACCTGCAGGGACCAATACCCTGTAATATCTGTAAGTGGCTCTGGATAAATGCGTCACCTAAGTGTAATTATAACGCAATGCAATGCAATCTGTAATCTGTAGGGATGGCAGCGGTCCTACTCTCTCCACCACACGGCCCATCCAGAAGAGCTTGTCCAGGCAGGCCAGCGTCTACAGTGAGGACATGGACAACGTCATGAACACCAAGCTCACCACCGCCACCGCCAACAGCACCACCCACTTCGCCCGCCATCGGGGCATCACCTCCCCGCACACCAGCGCCCTCAACCTGGCCAACAGGTTGTTCTTGTCTTGTTTTTTTATTGTATACGTCAATTGTCTCTTGTCGATTTCATGTAATTGGGATGGGAGAGGGAAAAAAGGGAAGAAGACTTATTGTAGTAGCAGAAGTGTACATGTTTAGGGAAATGAAATGTGGGGATGTTTAATGTTCATTTTAAACTTGATAAAGACCAAGTATATATATAAAGGAAAATATACTGTTTTGAACTGTATTAAACCATTGTACATGAGTTTACAGTACTACGTAAATAAAGTAATGAGAAATCCTGGCCAACAGCACCCACAGCCTGTACCAGCCGCCTCTGGGCCCCGACGGGAGCCTGGTTCCCAGCCGTGCCACCAGCATGGCCTACCTGACCTGCATGGGCTACCCGCCGATGCCGCCCGACCACACCAGTGTGGACATGATGCCCATGTTCCCCTCGCATAACGCCATCCTGCAGAGTGAGTCTTGGCTTTTCATGTTGACCGTAGTTAGTGGTAGTTTATTTGTTGGTGTTGTTAGTTAGTTAGTTACTGTAGTTAGCTTTGTAGGGTCGGGCTAACTAGCAGAAAATATCAATTCAACAATCCTTTTTATGACTGATTCTCATAACGCCATCCTGCAGAGTGAGTCTCGGCTTTTCATGTTGACCGGAGTTAGTGGTAGTTTATTTATTTATTTATTCAACAGTTCAAAGTTCCATGCACAGCTCCTAGGTGCTGGTAGATGCAGGAATGTTCAATACTTCAAAAGAAAGAAGTCTACCGCACACTTTCTTGACTTTATGCTCGTTGTTTTAGAGCGAACAACGCGTTTTGCCTCAGTGCGTCAGGCGAGCCTGATGACGCACTGAGGCGAAACACGTTGTTTGCTCTAATAAAATGAGCGTAAAGTCAAGAAAGTGTGCAGTAGACTTCTTTCTTTTGATTTATTTATTTATGTTGTTAGTTAATTAGTTACTGTAGTTAGCTTTGTGGGGTGGGGCTGACTAACAGAAAATATCAATTCAACAATCTTTTTTATGACTGATTCTGATAACGCCATCCTGCAGAGTGAGTCTTGGCTTTTCATATTTACCGTGGTTACCGTATTAGTGGTAGATATTTATTTATTTTTTCATTTTTTGTTTATTTAGTAAGTTAGTTAGCTTTGTGGGACTGGGCTAACTAACAGAAAATATCATAATTCCTTTTATGGATGTGCTTTTTCTCTAATGCCAATTTCTTAACGGAATGCTTTGTTTCTATTGATCTTTTTCTTTCTTTTTTCTATTTGTCTTTCGTTCGTTCTTTCTTTCTTTCTTTCTTTCTTTCTTTCTTTCTTTCTTTCTTTCTTTCTCGTCTATCTTTCCTTACTCTCTGTAACTCAAGTCAATAAAAATGCGAACACTGAGCCTCTGCCCAAAAAGGAGGATAAGAATGATGATGATGATGACGACGCAGGAGACAGTGGTGGTCCCAGGCCCATGCCTCCTTACTCCTCCATGTTTATCCTCTCAACTACTAACCCGTAAGTCATTACCATGAGCAGTACGATACACATCTTCTCACCAAGTGCACCTCTATTAGTACTTTCAAAACAAACATCTAACACCAGAATTGCCAATACTTGATTTTGAAAAGAATAACTCTGCTCATAGCTGGCTTTACTTAGTAGGTGTTTCACCTGTGTCGAGTGACCTAACTTACAAATGGTCTGTCTTGTCATACTTTTACCTCTTTTATACATGCTGTGTCAATACATGTTTTTATAATGATGTACATTGCTTCCAATGTGGAGTCATTAACTGTTAATGTTTTAGTCAAATAGATCATCTCTAACTGTTTATTATAACTGTCTGTGTGCCTTAGGTTCCGGAGACTGTGTCATTACATTTGTACCCTCAAATATTTTGAAATGGTCATCCTACTGGTTATTGCAATGAGCAGTATCGCTTTGGCTGCTGAGGACCCAGTGTGGCCCGAGTCTCCTCGAAACAATGTGAGCCAACACGCTTTCTAACATATATTACATTACATTACATTACATTACATTACACTTAGCTGACGCTTGCATCCAAAGCGACTTACACTTATTTAGTTTCAGGGTATTGGTTACAGTCCCTGGAGCAATGTGGGGTTAGGTGCCTTGCTCAAGGGCACTTCAGCCATGGATGTACAGGCGCTGGGGAGGGTGAGATTTGAACCTGCAACCCCCTGATCTAAAGGCCATTGCTCTAACCTCTGAGCCATGGCTGCCTATATAGTGTAAAATACTCCCTTTAAAACACTTATTCATGCTTTGCTAACCCTTAGTTAACAGTTTGTTCATCATTTGGTGGTTAGCATTCTTACGCTACATCTCACCATTAGTCTCATGCACAGACATATGATAACACAGACAGACAGAAGGGCATTGGAGATTGGTGCTGCTAAATAATATATATCATACACACCAACAGATCGGGAACCAGACAACCAAAAGAAAAAACATACTTCATTTTATGTCATATGTCATATTAAATAACAATACTAGAACATTTTGGCTAATAATATAAAACATGTTAACTTAATATTAGCAAATTCTCTGTAAATTATAATCAGAAGTATTATTATGAGTGATAATTATGTACTAAAAAAGTGCTATCACACCCTTTTCTTCAACCCACACCTTGTTCCTGTATTGCTGAGAAGTTTTAGTTCCTTTAACCGCTTAACCGTGTGTCTTGCCCTGCCCTTGCGAGATTCTGCTTGTGCATTGAGCACCCCTACTGTGTTCCATACTTTGTTCAATTTGGAGCCTGTCCTTTGTCCTTCCATCCCTCTTTCCATCCCTCTTTCCATCCGGACTTCCCTCAATCTGCACATCCATCCACCCGTGGTCCTCCTTCTTCTGCTCTACCTCTCCTCTCCTCTCCTCTCCGTTGTCCATCTGTCTTTTCTCTCTCTCTCCCTCCCTTTATCCCTCTATCCCTCCATCCCTCCCTCCCTCCATCCCTCCATCCCTCCTTCTGTTGTCAGTGGTGTGTGTCAGGCTTTGCATGGTCTCCCCGGACCCCAGAATCATTCACTTCCATCTGTGATGGTAGCTGTGGGCATGTTCAACTCTCTTCTTCAGTTTGCCTGCCCTTTTTCTTTGTTCTAGCGAAACGTTTCTTTTTTTCTCTCTTTGTGTTTCTCTGTGTCTAGAGGGGTTAGGGTTAGGGGTTGGCCTTATAAAATGGTCTTTCTTGTCTTCCTTCTTTTTCTCTTTTTGATTCTTTCAGTCTAGGCCTATCTGTGCCATGCACCTCCGCTGGCGTTGTCTGGTTCTCTCCTCTGATGTTGTGTTCCTCCTCTTTGTGTGTCTGCAGGTGCTGCGCTACTTTGATTATATCTTCACTGGCGTATTCACCTTTGAGATGCTGATTAAGGTACTGTAGTACTGGATCTCTCCCCCTCTGTGCCTCCCTCTCACCTGCTCTGCTGTAGCCAAGCCATCCATAAAGCCCACTGGATCTCAATAGAGGATGCTCATGTTGTTGTGCTGTGCTGTGTTGTGTGTGTGTGTTGTTTCAGAGTCCTCCTCCTCCTCTACCTGTCCTTTTGGATTTTGTACATGGCACATTTTAATACTCATCCTTATGTATGAATATATCAAGTATCACAAAGTCTGTGAAATGAGCTCTTATTCTGTCTCTCTTGCTCTTCCTTACTCTCCGTCTCATTCTCTCTCTCTCTCTCTCTCTCTCTTCCTTACTCTCCGTCTCATTCTCTCTCTCTCTCTTCCTTACTCTCCGTCTCATTCTCTCTCTCTCTCTTCCTTACTCTCCATCTCATTCTCTCTCTCTCTCTGTCTCCCACTCTCTCTCTCTCTGACTATCTCTGCCCCCCCCCCCTCTCTCTCTCTCTCTCTCTCCCACTCTCTCTCTCTCTCTCTCTCTCTCCCACTCTCTCTCTCCCTCTCTCCCACTCTCTCTCTCTCTCTGACTGTCTCTGCCCCCCTCTCTCTCTCTCTCTCTCTCTCTCTCTCTACCTCTCTCCCTCTCTCTCTCTCTGACTATCTCTGCCCCCCTCTCTCTCTACATCTCTCTCTCTCTCTCTCTCTCTCCCTCTCTCTCTCCCTCTCTCTCTCGTTCTTAGATGGTGGATTTGGGTCTGGTCCTCCACCAGGGTTCCTATTTCCGAGACCTTTGGAACATCCTGGACTTTATAGTGGTTAGTGGTGCCCTGGTGGCCTTCGGCTTCACGTAAGTGTCATCCTGTCCATCCCTCCTCTTCCTCGTGTTTCTCTTCCTCTTGTTCCTCTTCCTCCTCTTTCTACTTCTCTTCAGCCGCAACACCCACCCCCCCCCTCCCCCCCCCCCACACACACACTCCGGCCTCCCCTGCCCACAGCCCCACCCCACCCTGCCCGTCTTCTGCCTCCTAGTGGTCAAACACAGCACCTACACTGATGTTTTTACTGTGCTCCTCTCTGTCTTTCTGTTTCTTCTTCTTCATGTGCTCTATACATCTGTTCATGCTTTCAGCTTCACCTTCTATCTGTCAACACTCTTGTTCTCCTTCTTTCTGCCTTCATTTCTCTTCTCTCTTTCACCACAGTAGCTCACACACATGCACTTATTTTTCTGGCGGTATGACATCCAGCAAATCCACTCCTACTTCTCCTACCCCTCGATCATATTTGACAATTGAAAACACGTTCCACTAGAAAAACCCAGCACACCTCCCCCTGTCCTTTGCTCACCCTGTGATACTACACCCTTTCCCTTCGATCACCAACCTTCAGCACTTCCACTTCCACTTTTTCAGTTCACCTTCCCTTTCCTTCTATCCCACCCCCTCCCTCTAAGCCTCCTTTCCCCTCCTCCTCCTCCTCCTCCTCCTCCTCCTCGTCCTCTTCCTCCTCTGTGTCCCCCTTTTTTGTCTGGCTCATTTCCGTGGGGGTGACGACCCCAGGCACCTGTAACCCTTTAGTGCCCAGGCCGTTCTGGAGCAGCAGGCAAGCGCAAATACACACACACACACACACACACACACACACACACACACACACACACACACACACACACACACACACACACACACACACACACACACACACACACACACACCCTCATGCATGCATGCATACTACTTTTTTACATAAAGTACACACCCACCCTCACACATGCATATACTCTCTCTCACACACACACACACACACACACACACACACACACACACACACACACACACACACACACACACACACACACACACACACACACACACACACACACACACACACACACACACACACACACACACACACACACGCCATCCTTTCTTCCCTTCGCTGGAGCAGGGAGACGGAGCAGCAGGTATTTCAGCCTCCTTCCTCTGCACGGCTTGCCTGAGATGCCTGGCGGGGGATTGATGCGGCTGGGGCCTGGGGTACTGAGGCCCAGGGAGCAAGGCTAGGAGAGGAGAGGAGAGGAGAGGCTAGGACAACCAGAGCAGGCATGTCTCAACCCTATTACATAGTGTAGTGGAAAGCGCGCACATCCAGCAGAAAAGCATCAGCAGGTGCCAAATCAAAAAACTGTCACATGTAGGAGCGGGAAAGGATCTGCACACTGCTTGCAAAAGACTTAATTTATTTGGAGCAAGGTTTCGATCATAGATCTTCTTCAGGCATCTTCAGTGTGCAGATTCTTTCCCGCTCAACCCTATTACATGAAATGTTCGAAGAGGTATGCAGTAGGTAGAGTAGGCTGAGCGTCCGAGGCGAGAGAGAGACATGGGAAAAGGAGACAGGAGGAGGATTGAAGATCGGAGCAGCTAACGGGTTAGCAAGACGGTAGATCTTACATAAAGGTGCACTGTGTAGGATGGTGGCCAGAGTAGGTATTGCAACTACTGTATGCTGCTCATTGAAACTGTGCTGCCTACTGCCAAATTTAATCTTTTCATGAATATTTGATAAATAAGGAAGTAATATTTACTAGTATGACTTAAGTGCAGTAAGTTTTGCAGCTAAAAAATGCCTATTTCCGGAAATTCAAAATGGCGGACAATGGAGAAGATCCCCCTTTTCATGCATGAAACATGCAATTTTCCCCGTCATAATGAATACTTAGAATTTGATGGTGGTAAGTAAGTATTCATGAAAAAGGTAACATTTTTGAATGGGCAGCATGAATTCTAGACATAAACTGCTAAAAATATTACACAATGCACCTTTATGGGAAAGCTGAGCTATGCCAAGGAGCTTATTATTAACAGTAAATAAGTCAGGCCTGTCTTGTAAAGGTGTCAGAAATATGGAGTGAGAAACATCACAAGATACAACATGCTCAGTTCAGCAAGTGGGTGAGGTGAGACACTGATAGGAGAGAAAGCATGACAGGAGTGAAGAAACAGAAAAAAGGAATAAAGAGAGAAAAAAAGATGAGGAATGTCATGAAAGGGAAAGTGGAGATGTTTGTGGTTGATAATTATAGGAATTATAGGAGATAGCAGTACTAGGGTTTAATAAAGCTAAAAGAAAAGCTTGTAGGAACAAGTAGCCAAACTCGCTCATGGGGTGGGGCGATATAAGAAATGCCCGTATGCCGTACACTCCAAAGATGCCTTAGCTGAGACAGACGCCAGGTACAGCTGATGTGGTGTATGTGTGCATGTGTACATCCTCCTGGATATCCCCTGTGGCCCGCCCCGCCCGCCTGCCCGCCCGGTCAGATTAAACACACTGCATGCTTCTTGGAGACAGCATGCCCCATTGAGACCACAATTAACTTCCTGCTGGCCGCTGCAGCCAGCAACTCTGTACATTCAAATGAATGTGCTTCAGAGATCTCTATGTGTCAGTCAGCAACCCATACTGTAACTCAGACAACAGTAAAAGGGGGAGGGGGGATGTAGAAATTATAGAAATAATTAACAAAAAAAGATATCTCAAATAAAAACTATATCCAGCTGCGATTTTCTCACACGTTAGACTTGGATTTTTTTCGCACACCTCAGCTGGCGGGTGTGTCGAAGATGGCCCATGGGTCACTCAGCAGACAATTTGAAAAAACTCCCGCACAATGACTATTTCGTTTCGTTTCCGTTTTTCTTTAATAAACCAACATTTCAGTCTTAGACTTCATACCTGATTAAGGTCTGGGACAGAAACGTAATTTATTAAAGAAAAAACAGCGCAATGGTCAGTGTGCGGGAGTTTTTCCTTTTTTGTACATTTCTCCCAGAAGCCCTGTGAGGAAGCCAGTAATGGGTGATGATGTATCGTTCTCTTCATGTGGTTATGCCAAGAAACCTCCCAGGAGAGCTTTATGAAGCCAACTAGCACGAAGAGCTGGACCAAGAGCACATGGGTTTTTTTTCTCCCCTGAGCGCACTCACTCACAGCTCCAACTGAGACAACAACACAGGCAGCTGAGTCTCAGGCTCTGCATCTCCGTGTGGAAGCAGCAGGACGATGGATGGGGGAGAGCAGAGTTGTACACGTGTACACATACACTTGACATCTGCACTTTAATCTGCATGGATGCGAATGGCTACCATTGAGATCAAGTTGTTTTCCGCCCCCGCCCCCCCCCCGCCCAAGGAGAGCCTATCCATACCTTGTCTAGGTTAATTCTTTTTTTTTTTTTTTTAAATTAAGTTTTATGTTATCATGGTACGACGGTATGGCGGATAGGGTTTGCCCCGTAGCAAACAAAACACTCACCTTCACTTTGCATCCTCAAGGGCATGTTTTGCTGGGTAGAGAAACAGCACCCCTCCACTACCTTCTTCTACTTACTTGTACCCTTGCTCCTTCCTTATTGCATCCTCCTCCCCCCCAACCCGACCCTACATTCCCTCCCTCCCGCTCCCCTCTAACTCCCATACCCTCCTCTTATCCTCCTCGCACAGTTGCAATTAGATTAAAAATAGATTATAAAGTACAGCGATATACAGTAGGTGCCTGGCTTGCCTGCAACCCCTTATTCCCATTCCTCCCTCCCTCCCTCCTCCTCCTCCTCCTCCTTCTAGTCTTCTCTACCTCCCTCCTCCCTCTTCTTGTCCTCCCCCTCTCCTTCCCTTTTGACCATGCAGAGCGCGTGTACCCCCCGCCCCCCCGCGCCCCCCTTCTCTCCCTAAAGCTCTGGATGGTGGGCACTGCAGCCTCACTTGCTGTGGTGTCCTCTGCCGTGTGTGTGCTGTGCTGTGCTAGCTTGACTAGAGTGTATTTATATTGTCATGTATGTTCCTTTTTATATGTCATCAAACTGCTACTGTGACGAGCTGTGTGATGTGTGATGTGTGTATGATGAATGTGATGTGTGATGTGTGTATGATGAAATGTGTGTGTACAGTATGATGAACTGTGTGTGTGTGCGCGCGTGCTTGTGCATGAGCGTGTGTGGTATGTGTGTGTAACTTGTCTTGAGTGTATAATGTACAAAGTCATGAAAGCAATGAGACAGACAGACAGACAGACAGACAGACAGACAGACAGACAGACAGACAGACAGACAGACAGACAGACAGACAGACAGACAGTACAGGGTCTCTACAGGGTGATAGGGAGCATTATACACTCTATTGCCGATTGCAATAAAACCATCAAAGGTCAGCACAGTCCACGCTGACTGCCTTGCCTACTGCAGGGGGAGAGATAACAGCATGATTGGGTTACGTAAGCCAGTGGTCTGATCTGGTCTGCAGCCTGTGCATGGGCCTCTGTGTATAGTAGGCCAGGGTGAGGGTGAGGGGTGCTTGGACGGGGTGGGATGGGGAGGGACGGGGCGGGTTGGGTTGGGGCGGGGGGGGGGGGTGGGGGGAAAATCAATCTAAGCTCCCAGGCCAACAGACAGGCGGTCCCACTGGAGATGTGCATCTGCCATTGAGATGAGGCGTGGATCTGATTAAGTAGCCATTTGCCTCTCATGGTAGAGAAGTGAAGAGGAGTGGGGGGGAGAGGAGAGGAGAGGAGAGGAGAGGAGAGAGGAGAGGAGAGGAGAGGGGGAAGAGGAGAGGAGAGGAGAGGAGTGGGGGGGGGAGAGGAGAGGAGAGGAGAGGAGAGGAGAGGAGAGGAGAGGAGAGAACGGCAGTGGAGTGGAGTGGAGGATCTTGCATTTATTTCTTCTTCCACTGTGAGGGTATGCCATCCAACATCCAGCCAGTCAGCCTTGAGCAGTGTCAGGAGCCAGCGTGTCCTTCTGTGGAGCGGGAGTACCAGGACCAGAGGGTAGAGGCTGGAGAGGCTGGTGTGCAGTGGAAGCAGCAGGAACAGACCCAGGGCCTGGCCTTTCAGATGCCTTCATACATTAAGAGCTATTAAAAAAAGCTAAAACAAAAGGGCGACATTGCTGAATGGCCGGGATGGCTGCTTTGGCCTGTAGAGCACTTTGCTGCTGGCCACCGACCAAGCTGCTTGTTTTAGGCCCAAGATACGAAGGAACAGTGCAGCCTGCGCAGAACCCAAATGCCAGGAGCCTGGATAATTGATTGAATATCCTGCTTGTAGAAGCCTTAAAAACAGCTTTTAACAGGAAGTGTACATTTACGGTATACATTTGGATGTTAAAGTGAGTTGTTGGAGCTGGCTGCTGCTTGATGGATCGTTGGCTGGAAATGGTACAGTAAAGTGTACTGCACAATCTCTCGTAGCACAGAAACACCCAACGCAGAGACCACACGAAAATATAGCAAAACCCTCAATCCATATTGCTTCAAATCAAAGAACTAACTCAAAAAATATCACTGGTAAAGATTCATTTGTAGTGTAGGTTTTGGGAAATTATTCCTTGAGTCGTCAGGGCTCGGTCTGTCAAGTCTGGCATAAAGAAAGTTCTTCAAAATTGGATCAATAGGCGTATTTCGAGTTCTGTGCACTATTGAACAGAGCTTACAACCAGTCAGACCATTGATTCCTATGATGTAGTTGATCGCACTGCTGCCAATATTTTAGGACAAGAGAACAGCCAACAATAAGCAGGTTGGCTGACTGAGACTGGCTGAAGCACAATATAACAATATAGCATCCTAGTTAGTATAGCATAATGTACTGTATGTGCTATAGAGTCGAACAGCTGCCTTTAGTTCAATGACAAAAAAAAATACAGGAGAGTGGAGGCAGACAATTTGCACACAATTTGTCCCGAAAGTCCCTAGCTGGACAATAGGGGTTTTTTATATTTAAATTTTTTTTTTTTCCTTTATTTCGAGAGGACAGTGGAGGAGAGATAGGAAATGAGTGGGGAGAGAGAGACAGGGAACAACGAACACGAACGGGGGTTGCCAGCCGCGTAGTAACCCAGTGCCCCACCGTTAAGGCCACGGCAGGGCAGGGCCACTGAACACTAGTATGTGTGAGTTGAGTTGGGCAGTGCCATGTGGCTGTCAGTATTGCCACTCATGTGGCATCTGGGTGGCTACTGAGTATTAAGCGCTCAAATGCTGGCGTTTGACTTGGGGCCCATATGCCCATGTGAGCTTTGGAGGCATGGTGCTTTGTGTCCAGGCTGACGAGAGAAAAATGTGCTGTGTATGTGTGCGTGCATGAGCTTGTGTGTGTGCGTGTGTATCAATGCATTGGTCCGAAAGGAAGAGACCCTGAATGAAGCTGTGCACATGTAGACACACTACACTGTACACTATACGTATGTGTACAGCATTTTTGTAGTGTGTGCGTTTGTGTGCATGCGTGTGTGTGTGTACACATGTACAGTACACACGTGGACGTGTGTGCGTGCGAAACGTGTGGGTGTGTAAGTGTAAGTTTGAACATGCAGAAAGGTCCGTACGTGCTGATGATAAATGCATGACCTACTATTCTCATCACTGCACAAACCACACATTTGCTCTGATTGCCAATGTGTGCGTTTGTGTTGCCCTCAACTGATTCCCTTATATCAGTTGACTAAGGTTGTGTGGGTTAAGCTTGCATACGTACATAGCAAGTTAAATAGTTTGTTAATGAATTAATTAAGATGCACCTGCATACACTATACTTTCTGACTTTGTATGTGTGTGTGAGGGTGCGTGTACGTGTGCGTGTGTGCGTGTGCGTGTGTGCGTGTGCGTGTGCGTGTGTGTGTGTGTGTGTGTGTTTGCAATTAAATGCATCTGTCATTGTAATACACTCGATATTGTTTCTGTGGTTGTGATGAAACTCCAGCGTTGTGCTTTCTGTGTCTCTCTCTTTGTCCCCCTCTCCCTTTCTCTCCATGTCTGTCTCTTTGTCCCCCTCTCCCTCTCTCTCCGTGTCTGTCTCATATTAATGTGTTTCCTCTTTCAAATTCCCTCTCCCCCTGTGTTCTTTGTCTGTCTTTCTGTCTGTCTGTGTGTCTGTCTGTGTTGTTGTATGCCTTGTGTGTTGTTTATGTGTGTGGTGATGTGTCGTATTTCTCTGTGTTGTTTATGTGCGTGTGTTGATGTGTCGTTTTTCTCTGTGTGTTTATGTGTGTGTTGGTGTGTTGTTTTTTCTTCTCTGTGTTGTTTGTGTGTGTTTTTCTCCCTTCACTTCTTCCTGTCCTCCTCTGTCCTGCTCCCTCTCCTCTTCTACTCCACTCGTACTGTACTGTACTGTACTCTACCTCCCTTCTCATCTCTTCGACCGGCCCTCTCCTCCTCTCTTCGAAAAACAGCAGCGGTGGCGGGTAAAGTCTCCTCTTCTCCTCTTTCCCCTCCTCTTCACCTTTTTCCCCCTCCCCCTCCACTCCCCTCCCTCTATCACGCGCTCCCGGTACCCATCCAGTCATAACACCTACCTACCTGTCCTCTCTATCTGTGTTAGAAGCTGAGTATCTGTATATCACCCACATTACCTATTTCTCTCTGTCTGTCTGTCTGTCTGTCTGTCTGTCTTTCCTTCTCTCTTCTTTCTTTCTCTCTCTCTCTCTCTCTCTCCCTTTCTGTCTCTGTCTCTCTCCCTCTGTCTCTCTCTTATTTTTTCAATTGGCGTCTTCAGCGACACTGAAGGGTAAAGTCTTCCTTCTCTCCTCTTGCTCTCCCCCCTTCTTTTTTTTTCTTCTGCTACCTGCCTCTCAGTGCCCCATCTCGCCAGACATACAGCTGTCAGCTCTTTCTTTTTGGGAACCTGAGTATCTGTTTATCGCCCACATTCCTTGCCTCTCTCTCTCTCTCTCTCTCTCTCTCTCTCTCTCTCTCTCTCTCTCTCTCTCTCTCTCTCTTTCTCTCCCTCTCTTTTTCTTTCTCTTTCTCTTTCTCTTTCTGTCTTTCTGTCTTTCTGTCTCTGTCCCATCCTCTTACCTCTGTCTGTTGATCTGTCTGTCTGTCTGTCTACCTGTGTGTCCCTTTCTCTTCTCTGGTCGCTCTGTCTGTCTGTCTCTGTCTGTTGCATCTCTCCTGTGGAGCTGGACTAAACAGAACTCACTGAACTGAACTCTCCCAAGCCTACTGTATACTCTGAAATACACACACACGCACACACACACACACACACACACACACACACACACACACACACACACACACACACACACACACACACACGCACACACCACACACACACACACACACACACACACACACACACACACACACACACGCACACACACACACACGCACACACACAGCGCACAAAGCTCACCAAATTGCCCATTTCAAAACACAAGCACAAGGAAGCTAGTCTTCTTACAGTAAACAACACTGGTTTAGCTAGCCCCTCTTCATGGTTCAGTCCTTGTCATAGTGGGCGCTTGTGTTGCTCTAACTCAGTAACATTATCTGCTGAGGAAGCAATAAGCGTCATAGTCTCACCTAAGCCAGGGTAAGCCTACACCAGCAGTTTCGGGAAAATGTCAGTGTCGTGACTGGGTCCTAATTTTCAGATCAGACTCAAATCAGGGGGGAAAATTGTGAGAGTTGGGACTGCGGTGAACTGTACTTCATTGGATGTTTTTTTTCTGTAGGATACTGAATATAACCTCCTCACTTTGAAATCTGGATGCATTGAGAGCATTGCTAAGGCTAGACATTGCACAAAGAACATTGACCTTGGTCAAATTACAGTAACAAAAACACAGTGTAGTAGTATTAGAGTCAGTAATAGTAGTAGCTTTAGTAGCAGTACAAATAGAAGTATTAGTAGTACTAATAGAAGTATTACTATGGGGCACCCATGTCCTAATGGTTATTGAGTCGGTTCTAGAATCGGAAGGTTGCAGTTTCAAATGCTGTACCATCCAGGGCTGAAGTGCCCTTGAGCAAGGCACCTACCCTTATCTCTCCAGGGTACTCTGTAAACAGTACTCTGCATGTAACTGCAAGTCGTTTTGGATAAATGTGTCGGCTAAGTGTAATGTAATGTAGCATTACTATTAGTAGTGTACAGTAGCTGTAGAGTGCTTGGCCTTCTGTCTACTGGAAATAGTTTGGGTACAGTAGTCCAGTAGTCGTGTGCCTTTATATGAGGTAACAGACCTCGTTTCACGCACTACACACAACCCTCCCCCTCACAACACAGGTGCACGCATGCACCACGCACACGCACACGCACACACACACACACACACACACACACACACGACACACACACACATTGGCACGCACACACACACACACACACACACACACACACACACACACACACACACACACACACACACACACACACACACACACACACACACACACACACACACACACACACACACACACACACACACACCAAATGAAAAAAGAAAGAGGTTTGGCTGGGCATCTCCTGGCCCGGGGGATGCCTGTGAATATCCTCCAATGAATTCACACCTTATCATGCTGTTGGTATGCCAATGCGCGCGTGCTGTACAAACCAGCTGTGACTGTATCACCAAAGGGCTGTGTGTGTGTTTGGAGAATGATTCGTTTTTTGTTTTCCCTTATTATCGTTTATTTGTTTATTTACGTTTGTGTTTATTTATTGTCACTTGAGACATTTGTAGTGTAGGTTTTCTATGCTAACGTGTGTTGCTAACAGGTGATCGCACAGCAGCACAGCATGTGTTATGGGGAGAGGGGGGGTTGGGGACGGGTGGCGGGTGGGGCGGGTGAATGTCGAGTGGGTACATATCAATACATTATTCCTCTGTCCTCATGTCCTAGATTTCTAGTTCTCTGCACCCTTCCTCTGCTGTGGAGGAAGCAAAGACGGAATCAAGTTGAGGACGGAAGAATCAAGCACTACTGGGGTGCATTTCTGGAAAGCGTAGTTGCTAACTATCTTAGCTACTTTGTTGGTTGCAATGCAATTTCCCATTGGCAACTACCGAAGTTGCTAACAGCTAACAACTTTGCTTTCCAGAGAAGCACTACTGTACGTGCTGGCCCTCTTCTGAGGCGTCTCGCCTGCCGACCAGCCACCTGCCTCGTCCTCCCCACTGTTTTAGGTGGCTTGAGACGTCCTCACTGACGTCAAAGTCGAGCCCTGAGGAACAAGGCGCGAGGCTGGAGGAGGCTTTGGCCGAAACGAAGGAGGCATATTGATATGTACCCCCAGTGTGTTTTTGCGTGTGTTCTGCTGCTTGACCGACCACAGCTAGATCTATCAGGTCTCCATGTAGCATGCAAAGGCGAAAGCAGCTCCGGGGGGTGGGGGTGTGGGGGGGTTGGAGTGTGTGGTGGTGGTGGTGGAGGTGGTGGATCAGGGTTGTGTGTGGCGTGGGTGTGACTGACTGACTGACTGACTGACTGGGGGGAGTGGATGGATGGATGTGTGGGGTGGGGAGGGGAGGGGGGTGCACATTGATAAAGGGGCCATCATTCCAGGGGTCACATTGCTGTTGCTGCTGCTGCCGCTGCTGCCACCTCGCATTCCCAGTGGCAGCACATCCATGCCTGGAACGAGTGTGTGTGAGGAGGGGAGTGGCGTGACTGTGTGTCAGTGTGCGTGCGTGTGTGAGTGTTTGTGTGTCTGCGTGTGTGTGTGTGTGTGTGTGTGTGTGTGTGTGTGTGTGTGTGTGTGTGTGTGTGTGTGTGTGTGTGTGTGTGTGTGTGTGTGTGTGTGTGTGTGTGTGTGTGTGTGTGTGTGTGTGTTTAAGGACGTGGTCATGAGCTGCACAGCTTGATTCGGAAGATGGATGTATGTGTGTGTGTGTATGTCTGCACCTGTGCGCATACTAACAACATGTCCATTTTGATTGTCCTCCTTGCCTGAGATCTTTTAACCGAGTGGCTTTTTAAGGGGTGGTTTGGGTGGGTGTGGGTGAATGCATAAGATCACTATCAAACAGGTGCGTGTTTGCTCTCTAACTTCGCATTTCTCTATATGTGTGGGGTGCTGTCCCCTTGTCTGTCTCTTTCTCTGTGTGTGTATGTGTGTGTGTGTGTGTGTGTACATACATTTGTATGTGTGCATATGTGTGTGTGTGTGTGTGTGTGTGTGTGTGTGTGTGTGTGTGTGTGTGTGTGTGTGTGTGTGTGTGTGTGTGTGTGTGTGTGAATGTGCGTGTGCACCTCTATGCACACACTCCCGTTGTCAACCTCCAGTGGAAGTAGCAAGGGGAAAGATATCAGCACCATCAAGTCGCTGCGTGTGCTGAGAGTCTTGCGGCCACTCAAGACCATCAAGAGGTTGCCCAAACTCAAAGTAAGTAGTCGGCTCATTTGGAACTTGACCTGGCTGTGACCTGCGGAATGCTTTTTTTAGGGCTTTTTTGCCTTTATTTCTGACAGGATAGTTGGGGAGAGAGTAGCCTGATAAACAAGCCTAAATGTCAGACTGGACGTGTAATTTAGTCTGGCCCCCGATGAACGATACATCCGAAGATTGTTGATGAGAACAACCTGTTGTTTTTTCAGACCATGCCTGCGCTCTGACCAATCAGCGATCTTTGCCGTTGATGTGCTTTCCCAACGGCGTTGCGAGCTTTGTCGTCACTCCCTCAAAAACCCGCCCTGCTTTGATTCAAAACAAATCTCTGGGGTATTTATTTCTTGTGAAAGAGTTAGACAGGGAAGGTTTGGGAGATGACCTCGGGCCGGACTTGAACCTTGGGCTGGACTGGGGAAGAAATATGGCCCGGGCACTTTAAGCTTAAAGGGGCCCCTCATAATTAGTGGCGCAGAACTGACTCACTGGTGCCACTGTTGTCAGAAATGTTTTAAAAATACTATCTCTCTCTCTCTCTCTCTCTCTCTCTCTCTCTCTCTCTCTCTCTCTCTCTATATATATATATATATATATATATATATATATATATATATATATATATATGAAGAGTTCAGATGCAAAACCCCCTAACTCCATTTCTGAAGACCTGCACTTCTATATTTTTAGCGAACCCCGTTCTTGGTTTGGTTTACATTCATGTACTTGATAATACATATAAATAGTTATATTACATAAATAAAATAAAAAAATATGCAATTTTGATAGCTTTGTATTAAATAAAAATGAATTAAGATTATTTTCTGAAAAGGCACTTAGGGGGTTTTGCATCTGAACTCTTCATATATATATATATCACGAGGTTGTGGGGCCCACCGGGAAATGCCCGCTATGCCAGATGGCCAGTCCAGCCCTGTCACTGCGTCCCCAATCTCTGACCTTTGTGAGATCATGTGCACAGTAGTACAGTACTGTATGTCCTTCCTATGGTCCTTCCTATCTCCAGGGACAGAAGCCTGTACTGCCTGCAGTGGCAAGGGTAACTTCTGCTGCATCAGCACAGTCAGGCATTTTTAGTGTAAAGCTTCAAGGTCATAGCATTCTGTGAAAAGAATTATTGTGTATAATATACCTTAACTTCGTTGAAAAGGTCTAATTTAGTGTGTGTGTGTGTGTGTGTGTGTGTGTGTGTGTGTGTGTGTGTGTGTGTGTGTGTGTGTGTGTGTGTGTGTGTGTGTGTGTGTGTGCGTGCGTGTGCGTGCGTGTGCGTGCGTGCGCGTGTGCGTGTGTGTGTGTGTGTCTTCCAGGCTGTGTTTGACTGTGTGGTGAACTCCCTGAAGAATGTGCTCAACATCCTCATCGTCTACATGCTCTTCATGTTCATCTTCGCCGTGGTGGCCGTGCAACTCTTCAAAGGAAAGTTTTTCTACTGCACAGATGAATCCAAGGAGTTTGAGCGCGATTGCAGGTTAGCATCTACACTACATAGACGAGCCTGATCTCGAAATATTGCGTCTCATTTCTCAGGTAAACCAACATCCAAGATTGCGTACATATTTCCGACGCTTTCCCTGCTATCTAGAGCACAAAGGTAGCTTCTGATTGGTCTAGCTGTGCCCTTCCTAAAACCATCCCTAAACCTAACCTGTCAGTAATGCCACGTTTCTGAGTTTTAAATTTGTGCCCTGACCAAAACTTTCCCTAAACCTAACCTGTCACGGACAGCTGCATGACCACTGTGCATGTGTGTCAAAGGGAATGCGTCGTAAACGGGACGCAATTTCAGTTTTTGGTTTGCGTGAGAAATTAGACGCAATTCGTTCGAGATCCTGTTGCATAGACACACAACCATATTAACCACATTTTAGGCGTTTAGCATTTTCAAAATGTACAGTATGTTGCCTGTTCCCAAATTTGATCTTTCCATGAAAATGTAGCAAATAATAAAGTAATACGTGCTTGTGTGACCAAAGTACAGTAAGTCTTGCAGCAAAATGTGTCTATAACTGGAAATTTAAAATGGTGGACAAAGAGAATATCCACCGTTTTACTGTATGTATGACAAATACACATTTCCAAGTCATAATGAATACTTGGTGCTTAATATGAAAAAGAAGAACACGAAAAAGATAACATTTGTGAATGTGCAGTATGGGTTCTGGAAATAAATTACTAAAAAAAATGACTCTACCTTTAAGGAGTAACAGGCCTAGGCTTACCATAGGGGGCAGTCAACTGGATCGCATTATAGCTATGTTGTTTGTGCACCCGATCCATGTAGAAGAAGACACAACACTAGTTTAGGCCGAAAATCACCAGTGTTTCCTGTTAGCGTAAAATGGTAATGACGGTGGAATTCGGTTGTCAAATTAAAAAATAGCTCAGCACTGGTCCTTGTGGTGTGCCATTTAAAAAAAAAAGTCCATGATCAACTTAGCAACACTGAAAAGTTATTTCTGAAAATCTGAGAGAAGTCACTTCTGACTTGGCTGTAACTGTCACAGTCATATGATCTTTGGAACTCTGCAAACCGATGCTTGTGGTGTCTTTGTGTCCAGGGGCGAATATTTAGTGTACGAACGTGACAACGAAGTGAAGGCGCAGAAGAGGGAGTGGAAGAAGTACGATTTCCACTACGACAATGTGCTCTGGGCCCTTCTCACCCTCTTCACAGTATCCACTGGAGAGGGGTGGCCGCAGTAAGTTTAATGTCTCACTACATGCACATACAAACACACACGTCACACACACACACACACACACTACACACACACACGCATACACGCGCGCGCACACACACACACACACACACACACACACACACACACACACACACACACACACACACACACACACACACACACACACACACACACACAGTTTAGTACTTTTACTTGGATTTCACCAAGAGGGCAGCATTGCAAATCCAAATAGTGATGGAAGCAAATTTCATAGCAATCAGTAGGGACTGATCAGATTCATAGGGTCCTATGCAATACATTACAGGTCAGAATGGCTTAGTTAATTTAAGTTGTTTAGGGGTAGACATGGCACCTCCTTCGCCATATTGCTAAACTACCTATTGTTGCAGAAATTGATCAGTATTTAGCAGTCTTTTTTGAACACACACACACACACACAAACACACACACACACACACACACACACACACACACACACACACACACACACACACACACACACACACACACACACACACACACACACACACACACACACACACACACACACACACAAACATACACAGACACACACACACACACACACCCAGAGTACACAGTGCCTCTGCATTGTGCAGCGGCTGGGCTAGCTCTGGTTGCCATCTCTGATTGCTCCTGTTGTGTTCCTTCCTCTTCCTGTTCCCCTGTGTAGGGTGCTGAAACATTCAGTCGATGCGACTTACGAGAATCAGGGCCCGAGCCCCGGCTATAGGATGGAAATGTCCATCTTCTACGTGGTGTACTTCGTGGTCTTCCCCTTCTTCTTCGTCAACATCTTCGTGGCTCTCATTATCATCACCTTCCAGGAGCAAGGAGACAAAATGATGGAGGACTACAGTTTAGAAAAGAATGAGGTGAGCTTCTCTCAAGGAGTCAGTACTGTAGCTGCGTATACGTGCACATGCACCATTTCTAATAGAATTCAATCCCGATCTGAATGAAATTCAATCATGTGAACAGAATGGTAAAAACTAATCTAATTGAAACTCCAAGTGGATTGGAAAGGGTGGAACGGATCCAAATAGTTGTCACGTATACACTCGAGCGCATTGTTCCCTGCTACTGTACCCTGCTGTGTATATTCAGCAAGCAAAACGTTCCATAAACCTCTGTGTGTGAAACTGATTTGAATAAATAATTAACTGTCAATTAAAGTAAATAAAAAGAAAACCAATCATGCAAAAAAACACATTAAGTTTGGGTCCTAACAGTTAGGCCTATTGTTGACTTTTCTTGTCTTTTCCAGAGAGCCTGTATAGACTTCGCAATCAATGCCCGCCCCCTGACGCGACATATGCCACAGAACAAGCAGACGTTCCAGTATCGCATGTGGGAGTTTGTGGTGTCGCCACCGTTTGAGTATACAGTCATGTCCATGATCGCGCTCAACACCATAGTGCTCATGATGAAGGTACTCCATTGTTTTTAACTGATTTTTGGATTTTATGTTATTTTATTGTTTAGTATGTTTAGTGTTTAGAAATGTTTTATTATTATTATTATTATTATTATTGTGTTTCTTTTATCTCTTGAAGCGCATTGTGTCTATGTAAATATGAAATGCGCTATACAAATAAAATGTGACTTGACTTGACTTGACTGCTCATACTGACACACTCATTAGGCATGCTGGGTATTGACGTGTGGCCATCTTTAAACAACACCTTAAATCCCATCTCTTTTTGGAGGCTTTTGGCTTCTAGTGTCCATAAGCACACACCTACATACTTACACACACTTACACTGATATTATGTTTAACGACCTTGGGTGTTTTGAAAGACGCTATATAAAACGAAGGTATTATTATTTGTATTATTAGTTTCCCATTGACCCTCTAATTACATACAGAGGGCCTGAAGCTGTCTAATTGAGCACTGATCTCAGGTTCGAGAGGTGTTGTGAAGTTTCAAATGTTTGAATGTGATTTTTTTTCTTCCAATCGCTAGCGTTTGGCGTTGTGGACTAAAACTTGCCACAAGCCTCTCTGGATTTCTTGATTTTTTTTACTATTCCACGACTCAAAATGACCCGAGATGGTTGAATGCAATACTTGACAGTAAAATAATTGATCATTCCTTGCAGTACATATCCAGTAATTGGGCTGTTTACTGTAGCCTACAGCAGTGTTTCTCAACCTTTTTTTAGGCGAGGCACCCTTTCAATTCATGAAAAATTTCAAGGCACCCCAAACCAACAAGCCATAACATGGCATCGCATCCGATACCACAAAAGCTTAGAAAAGCAACACATTTGGAGACGTCACATGACCTACGTTCAAGTTGCAGCTGACTGGGGCCACCTATATTTACTTTATTGTGCGTAAATGGCAGGTGAAAGATTCCACTGACTAGCATTAACTTATCAATTTAGACAAATATGTATCATATTACATAATTTATTTATGAGCCACGTTTCCGCGGCACCCCTGAGGGGGGCCTGTGGCACCCCAGGGTGCCCCAGCACCCCTGTTGAGAAACACTGGCCTACAGTATCTCACTGGCCAATGTACTGTACCGCAGAGCACTAAGACTCACTGTCTTAGGGAACAACTTCCAGCAGTTTTTCAGGGTATGTTTTCCTTGAATGCAGAGAAAAGGGTTGACATAGATATTGTCTAAGATATGTGATCTTTTTCTTTCGCCGTTGTACCGTGAAAAAGACTTGAGTCAGGACAATGCCTAGCGCACAGTAGAGTGTCACTGGACTCTGACTCTCTCTCTCTCTCTCTCTCTCTCTCTCTCTCTCTCTCTCTCTCTCTCTCTCTCTCTCTCTCTCTCTCTGTGTGTGTGTGTGTGTGTGTGGTGTGTGTGTGTGTGTGTGTGTGTGTGTGTGTGTGTGTGTGTGTGTGTGTGTGTGTGTGTGTGTGTGTGTGTGTGTGTTTTGTGTATTTTTGTCTGTGTGTTTATCTAGTATGATGGAGCCTCCAACACATATAACGATGTGCTGGCCAATTTGAACATCGTTTTTACCGCACTGTTTTCCATGGAGTGTATATTGAAGATCGTTGCCTTTGGGATTTTGGTGAGTAACAAATTTTTATATTTTCTGTCCGTGTGCGTGTGTGTGAGAGAGAGAGAGAGAGAGAGAGAGAGAGAGAGAGAGAGAGAGAGAGAGAGAGAGAGAGAGAGAGAGAGAGAGTGAGAGTGCTTGTGTGTGCATATACATATATAAAATGTCTATTGTTCCATCAAAGGCTAAGCCTAAGCTCTGTGTGTGTGTGTGTGTGTGTGTGTGTGTGTGTGTGTGTGTGTGTGTGTGTGTGTGTGTGTGTGTGTGTGTGTGGTGTGTGTGTGTGTGGTGTGTGTGTGTGTGTGTGTGTGTGTGTGTGTGTGTGTCTGTGTGTGTGTGTGTCTCTGTGTGTGTGTGTGTGTGTGTGTGTGTGTGTGTGTGTGTGTGTGTGTGTGTGTGTGTGTGTGTGTGTGTGTGTGTGTGTGTTTGTGCGCGTGCGTGCATGCGCGTGAAGCCAGTTACTGACCCACTATCCTCCACATATTGGGCCACATGGGGAAGGAGGGAAGAGAAAAGATGAGAAGAGGAGAACAGAACGAGGGAGAGGAAAGGGGGGAGAGGGAGAGCGAGAGTAAGAGAGAGAGAGGGGGGTGGGGGGGGGTTGAAGGCATTTTACTCCGGCTCATTCTGCCCCATAGGGATGAGAAGCTATAGAATGTTCCAGAAAGGCAATGCACACTTGACTTGGTCAAACGCTGCAAAGCTTCTCACGGGCCCTTGAGGAAGAGGAGGAGGAGGAAGAGGAATAGGAGGAGAAAATGGGATGAAAAGAAACGAAGGGAAGGAAGACAGAAGAAAGGAATGAAATGACACTTAGTGAAAGGGTAGGGTAGGGTATGGTTGGCTTGGATTGAGCAGGAAAGGATTGGAGAAAGTGAGTGGTGCAGCGAAGGGCATTGCAGAAGTGGAACAGAGGGGAGAAAAGAAGGGCAGGGAAGATGGGGGGAGCGAAGGAAGGAAGGAAGGAGTAAAGAGGAAGAGAAGGAGACGGAGTGAGATAAAGAGAAGAAGAGAGTGAGAGTGGAAGGAGAGATATACAGTACAGTACTTACGTACGTACTTGCGTGTGTGCGAATGTGAGAGGAAGATAGAGGTAGAGCGCAGGAAGGAAGAATGGGATTGGCAGTAGTCAGCGGAAGGTCTGTCGCCTCCTGGGGAAGGGAACAGAAAGCCCAGAGAGAGAGAGAGCGAGAAGAGAGAGAGAGGGGGGGGTGGATGGGAAGGTGAGAGAGAGAGAGAGAGAGAGAGAGAGAGAGAGAGAGAGAGAGAGAGAGAGAGAGAGAGAGAGGCAGACATGGGAGAGAGAAGGGGGGAGAGGGAGAGAGAGAGAAGCCTGAAGAGCTGGAGGACAAGTGGAGGTGACAAATGCTTCAAGAGTAAAAAAAGTGAGTGAAGAGAAGAAGAGGAGAGGAGAGGAGAGGAGAGAGGAGGGATACAGAGAGAGGAGGGATACAGAGAGAGGAGAGGAGAGAGATGGAGAGAGGCGAGGAGAGGAAAGGAGAGGGATGGAGAGAGGAGAGGAGAGGAGATGAAAGGAGAGAGATGGAGAGAGGAGAGGAGAGGAGAGGAAAGGGATATAGAGAGAGGAGAGGAGAGGAGAGGAATATGGAGAAGAGAGAGGAGAGGGGAGGAGAGGGATATAGAGGGAGAGGAGAGGGATATAGAGAGAGAAAGGGAGGAGAGAAAACAGAGATAGAGAGAGGAGAGATAGATAAAGAGAGGAGAGAAAGGGAGGAGAGAAAAGAGGAAGAAAGGGAAGCAGCTCGGCCAGTAGCTTGCAGCTTGCAACATAACATAAAAACTAGCCGCTGGACAAACCAGTCCTAATGCTGGGGTGAGATGAAAAGCTTTGGGAGACGCCATCATTATTGCCAGGGAAAGTCACTCGAAAATGCAGAAGAGAAATGAAACACAAAGACTTTTATGCAGGCAAGTAGGCAAGTTTTTTCATCAGCAGCCAAAATGGCTAATGGATGTTAATCTTACTAGCCAAACACACAGTCATGGGTCAAAGTGGCTAGTAAGTTGTTATTTTCTACCAGTCAAACTCAAATTTCACCAGCATTTGGCCGGTTGGCTGGTGTTAATTTAAAGCCCTGCTTGTATGAGACGGGGAGGAAGGGAGGGGGGGTGCATGCAGTCAAGGGATGAATAGGCAGAAAGCAGAGATGAAATTGAGCACATTTTGAAATGCACTGTGCACACACACAAGACAAGATCAGCTGTCAGCTGGCTGTTTTTACTGGACTGTACATCTAAACAGCAGCAGCTGTGCTGTGCTCTACTATGCTGTGCTGTGTTTAGTGCGATACGGTGCTGCACAGGGCTGTACCGGGGGAGAAATAGGGCCCCGGCACTTTTGGCTTAAAGGGGCACCTTAATAATTAGTGGGGCAGAGGTGACTCACCGGTCGGCCCCACACCTTCATGGGCCCTTATTTTCAGAAATGTTAAAAAAAAATGCATTTCTGAAAATAGGGGCCCACAAGGGTGCGGGGCCCACTGGGAAATGCCAGCTATGCCAGATGGCCAGTCCAGCCCTGGTGCTGCAGTGTGTGGCACAGGGCCCTGGTGCCTCTGCTCATCCCGCTGGTGGGGCTCAGAGAGAGAGAGAGAGAGATAGAGGGGCCTAATGCAGCCTTTCACTGCAGCCAGCCACACAAAAGCCAAAGGAAGCGGCACAGGCAGGCACGCTGCATCTGTGGACAATGGCCCCAGGCCCCGCTCTAGCTCCCTCACTCACTCCCTCTCCACTTCATCTCTCTCTCTCTCTCTCTCTCTCTCTCTCTCTCTCTCTCTCTCTCTCTCTCTCTCTCTCTCTCTCTCTCTGCCTCTCTCTCTGTCTCTCTCTCTACTGTATCTCTCTTTCTTCTCCTCTCTGTTCTCTCTCTCATCCCGCCCTCTCTGATCCTCTTGCCCCACTCCCTTTTTGCGCTCTCTCTCTCTCTCTCTCTCGCTCTCTCTCTCTCTCTCTCTCTCTCTCTCTCTCTCTCTCTCTCTCTCTCTCTCTCTCTCCATCTCCCTCTCTCTCTGTTCCTGGATCTGTGTCATGTGCTCCACTGTCCTCTACCCTGCAGCCACAAGCACGCACCCACACAGGACAGGACAGTAAAGTGAAGAAAAAAAAAAAGATGTGAGCGAGCGATGCATGGAAGTATTGAAGGAGGTATATAGGAGGAGAGGTGAGGAGGAAAAGAGGGCAATGTGACAGCAAGTGCATGTGCTACATGACCCAGATGAAGGAGGGGATGGGAGAGGGAGAGAGGGAGAGATAGAAAGGGGCCTGATAGAAGCGTAAGAGGTGAACTGTATAGGATGGTGGCCAGAGTAGGTATTACAACTATGCTGCTCATCGAACCTGTGCTGCCTATTGGCAAATTCAATCCTTTCATGAATATTTATTAAGTAATAAACTAACATTCAGTGTCCTGCCGCACTGCTCCCGTGGGGCGCTGAGTGAGGCATAAATGCATTTTTTGTGTGTGTGCAGTGAGCACTGATTGCTGTGTGCACAATGACAATGGGAGTTTCCGAGGTGGGCTTTTGTTTTCACTAATCTTGCTCCCTCTCTCTGTTTCTCTCTCACCACAGAACTACTTCAAAGACGCCTGGAACATCTTTGACTGTGTGACGGTCGTTGGGAGTATCACAGACATTCTGGTCACAGAGCTTGGGGTAAGCACGCACCAAGTGATTGTGTGCGTGTGTTTGTGTGTGCGTGCGTGCACGTGTGTGTGTGTTTGCTAGTGTTGGTGTGTGTGTGTGTGTGTGTGTGTGTGTGTGTGTGTGTGTGTGTGTGTGTGTGTGTGTGTGTGTGTGTGTGTGTGTGTGTGTGTGTGTGTGTTTGCTAGTGTTGGTGTCTGTGTGTGTGTGTGTGTGTGTGTGTGTGTGTGTGTGCGCGCGTGTGCGTGCGTGCGTGCGTGCCTGCGTGCGTGCGTGCGTGCACGTGCATGTGCACGCGTGTGTGTGTGTGTCTGTGCATGCATGCATGCAAATAGCTTGTGTGTGAGTGTGTGTGTGTGTGTGTGTGTGTGTGTGTGTGTGTGTGTGTGTGTGTGTGTGTGTGTGTGTGTGTGTGTGTGTGTGTGTGTGTGTGTGTGTGTGTGTGTGTGTGTGTGTGTGTGTGTGTGTGTTTCTCCATGTCTGTCTGTTTGTGTGTGTGAAAGTATGAACATGAATGGCAGTGACAGCGATAGTGGTGGAGAGAGAGAGAGGGCTTGTGAATAACAGACAGTCAAGGGGAGCCGGGGAGACGCCTGTATGCACTGCGACAGTGTCCGTGTGTGTGCATTGCAAGTGTCTGTGTGACAGACAGAAAGAAAGATGATGAGAGGAGACAGAGAAGGGGGGAGAGAGAGAGAGAGAGAGAGAGAGAGAAGGGAGAGAGAGAGAGAGAGAGAGGGGGGGGGGCAGTGATAGTCAGAGAGAGAGTGGAAGAGAGAGAAAGAGAGAAGGAGAGAGAGAGAGAGAGAGAGAGAGAGAGAGAGAGAGAGAGAGAGAGAGACAGAGAGGGAGAGAGAGAGATAGAGAGAGAGAGAGTTTGACAGGGCGGAGTGGGACATTCCACAGAGTCGATCCATCGTATTGCCCAGTCAGGCATGCAGCATGGGCCCTAAAAGTCTTATGTAATTGTCCCCAGTTGGGAGTCCACTCCCAGCAGGGAGGCAGGGAGTAGGGGTGTACATAATAATAGAGATGTATCGATGTATTACATTACATTACATTACATTACATTTGGCAGACGCTTTATAACCAAAGCGACTTTCAAAAGAGGACATAATCAAGCCAGCATCACAAGCAAATACAAAGTGCACAGGAGATATACAGAACAACAAGTGCAGTTGCAAAGAGGGGTTAGTTTTTTGGTTTTTTTAAATTTTATAAAGAGTAAATAACGAGTACACACACACACACAAACTAAACTAAACTAAACATCATGTCAGGAGTCTGTCCTGGGGCAAGGCCAGCTCAAGCATTAGTCTAGTAGATTCTCTCGAAAGAGGAAAGTCTTTAGTTGTTTCTTGAAGGCTGCAAGAGATGTGCTTAGTCTTGCTGCCTCTGGGAGACTGTTCCACCACTTGGGTACCACAACGGAGAACAATCTTGACTGGGAGTACATAGAGCGACTGGATGGCAGAGCCAGATGTAGCCAGATGTAGCCTCGCGCGCCATCCTACTGTACATACTTCCGCCAAGACACTTGGCTCCGCACTACGTCTGGTACCTGTCTTCTGTGGAGCGATGTTGACCGGTAGGATTTGCACCGGTGTTCTGACAAACGGTCCTACATTGTAATTTTATCCTACGGTAGGATGCTCTGTCAGACGTGTCTGTTAAACGGTCCTACATCGCCATAGAAAGACGTCAGAGATGTTTGTTCAACAACTTATAAGTTAAATCCTGATTTTTCCGAAAATGTCCTTCCTGCTTCCTGCAATCGCGTCAGATCAAACAAAGTCCAGACCATGAATACGAAATGGCAATGGTAGTATTATGGGATGGTCAGGACCAGGCTAGTATCGATGTATCGGCCGACGATTTAATCGAATCGCATCGTAACGTGGGGCATTCTTAAGTATCGAAAATAATCGAATCGCTGGCTGGCCCCTGTCCAATGTCCTAGCTCCAGAACATAATAGAAGTGGAAAAGAAATGGGAAAGAATCGAATCGAATCGTCTCGTTTCGTGACACATGACAAAGAAGAGAGAGAGAGAAAAGAGAGAGAGAGAGAGAAAAGAGAGAGAGAGAGAGAGAGAGAGCGAGAGCGAGAGCGAGAGAGAGCACAGACACTCATCCTGCACAGAAAGAGAAATAGAGAGGGGAGGACCACAAGCCAAAGACAGAGAGACAGAAGCAGAGGAGCTGTCGGGCAGACTGGCAGACGTGCAGGCAGACGGGCATTCAGACGGGCAGACGGGCAGACAGATGTGCAGTGAGACAGGCAGACATGCAGGCAGACGGGTAGACAGGCAGATGAGCTGGTGCACTGGCCACTGTGACAGACAGGAGTCACTTTACATCAGCGCCCAGCACAGCACTCTTGTCACACACGCGCGCACGCACGCACGCACGCACGCACGCACGCAGGCACACACACACACATCATTCCGAGTGTGAGCATACATGCAGTGCGTGTGTGTGCGTGCCTTCGTGTTTGCGTGCGTGCGTGCGCGACTGCGCGTATGTATGTATGTATGTTTGTGCCCGTACTGTATGTGCCCGTACTGTGTGTGTGTGTGTGTGTGTGTGTGTGTGTGTGTGTGTGTGTGTGTGTGTGTGTGTGTGTGTGTGTGTGTGTGTGTGTGTGTGTGTGTGTGTGTGTGTGTGTGTGTGTGTGTATGTGAATGTGAATGTGTGTGTGTTTGTGTGTTTGAGAGTGTACAGTGTTATGTGCCCTGTGTGCGTGTGTGTGTGTGTGTGTGTGTGTGTGTGTGTGTGTGTGTGTGTGTGTGTGTGTGTGTGTGTGTGTGTGTGTGTGTGTGTGTGTGTGTGTGTGTGTGTGTGTGTGTGTGTTTGAGAGTGTACAGTGTTCTGTGCCGCATTTGAGAATATCTCTGACTGTGAACCAGCAGCATCTGGTGGAGAAGCAGAGCACCAGCAATTTATAGCACTGCAGGGTTTCTGCTGATGCAATCATTTCTGTGTGTGTGCGTGTGTGCGTGTGTGTGTGTGTGTGTGTGTGTGTGTGTGTGTGTGTGTGTGTGTGTGTGTGTGTGTGTGTGTGTGTGTGTGTGTGTGTGTGTGTGTGTGTGTGTGTGTGTGTGTTTTCTCTGCACAATGATGAGGTTACATGTTTTTATACTAAATGTTCTTGTTTGTATGTAATGTATCTAATATATCATTTGTGCAATTGTGCTGAAAAAGTGTGCTGATGTGTTTCATGTACATACAGTACATGTGTTGGTATAATGTTAATATGCTAT
This sequence comes from Engraulis encrasicolus, assembly GCF_034702125.1. Taxonomy (NCBI): domain Eukaryota; kingdom Metazoa; phylum Chordata; class Actinopteri; order Clupeiformes; family Engraulidae; genus Engraulis; species Engraulis encrasicolus. Next base: position 43,289,642 of record NC_085858.1, on the reverse strand, counting down.
ATGTTGGTAAAATTTAATTAATGTTCATTTTCTTGCAATATTGTCAGCGTATTTTGTGTTTTAAAAAATAGTTTGGTGACACAGAACTTTGACGTCGTTGCCCTGGTTACCAACACAGATGTCACCTTGAGTTGACCTCTGACCTCTGTGCTACAGGGCAAGACTTCCTGCTCTGTCTGACCAGCCCCGTTCACCTTAAACCAGAAAGAGATGGACTGTTTCCGTTTACAACAATAGTCATCTATTCACCTGGGGTGTGTTTCTTTTGAAAGCGTAGTCGTTAGCCAGTTAGCAACTTGGCTAGTTGTCAATGGGAAATTGCGTTGCAAACAACAAAGTAGCTAACGTAGTTAGCAACTATGGTTTCGAGAAACCACCCCTGGTTTGTAGTGGTGTTGCTTAGCTACTCAAGATGTCCATCACCAGAGTGACCGTTGGCGATTAAATTATTTGTGTGGCTCTGCGACTGCAAGACAGTCTGTACAGCGATTAGCGTTAACAGGCCTCTGTTCATCTCTCTCTTTCTCGATTAGCGTTAACAGGCCTCTGTTTGTTTACAGTCGGCAGTCACTTGGGATTTTTTTCTCCCTAATTGGGTTCAAATCAAAGACAGTCCAGCTCTTTTGTTATTCGTTGTGTGTGTGTGTGTGTGTGTGTGTGTTTTTATTTATTTGATTAAGTTACGCTCTTGTTTCAACATCTTTCTAATTGAAAATGTGTGCATAACGATGGTTAATTTACTGTTTTAGCTTATCTTTTTGCCTTTCTGTTTTTTTCTTTGTTTCCTTTCACATGCTTTCTTTACACTCTCTGCTTTGTTGGTGGCCACACCCTCTGATGATTCCCATCCAATCAAAATGCACTATGAAACTCATGTGTCCATCCATGAACTGGCCTGACCAATCACAACCCTGGTTGTTCGAAAAAAAACACAAACAAAAACAATGTCAACCTCCAAAAATGCCGCTATAAACCATTCATCTGCAACACCTACATTTAGATGGTTTGTAATTTTTTGGAGATTTTAAATGCATCCATTGCCCTTCTGGGTCTGGCTGTGATGATGCATGTGCTCATGTTTCTGATGGTCTATGCCCTTCGATCCCCTCTACCCCCTTCTGCTTGCCTCCTACTCCCAGCCGAAATGTTATACCCACACAATCACACACACACACACACACACACACACACACACACACACACACACACACACACACACACACACACACACACACACACACACACACACACACACACACACACACACACACACAGATATCTTTATATTCAAATGTACAATGGAGAAAGAAATGTTGACTACACTTTGTATCAATGATCCACATTACCATGTGTCCACAACGTGAAGTATACCGCTACCAAGAGTGTGACATAGTTTTCTTACACTCTTCCTCACAATATTTCCTCACATTGCACCTTACTTTTACTAATTAGTGAGTACACCTCAAGTACTGTAGTTACACAGCATACATTTCACATTTAGATATATAAATACATGAAAGTAACTGAAATATAGACAGGTTTTAATGTACATCATATGTGAGCAATTATGATGTATGATGTGCACACACACACACACACACACACACACACACACACACACACACACACACACACACACACACACACACACACACACACACACACACACACACACACACACACACACACACACACACACACACACACACACACACACACACATAAACACATAAACACACACAAACACACACATGACATTAGCCGTTGTGTCAGAAAGGAAAGGCTGGGTTATTTTGCATGTCTCCTTTTTTGCATGCCTGTTTTTTCCCTGAGAACAGCATTTCTGAATCAGCACAGGCTGGCATAACACACACACACACACACACACACACACACACACACACACACACACACACACACACACACACACACACACACACACACACACACACACACACCAGCTCCGTCAAGGCACTCAGAGCTGTCACACACGCACACACACACACACACACACACACACACACACACACACACACACACACACACACACACACACACACACACACACACACACACACACACACACACACACATACACATACACAGAGGGAGGGAGAGAGAGGAGAGAGAGAGAGAGAGAGAGAGAGAGAGAGAGAAATACATGCACATACACACATTATCCATTCCCACATGCATACTGTATTGATTAGTTACACTGCACGCCTTCTGACAGCCACCATATACACTAGTGCTTTCATAGCATTCAGTGTCGACATTTTGCAAAGCATAAATAAAACTCCTTGCAGTCATACCAATCATAGTTTAGTAATATATTAAACACACACGTGCGCACACACACACACGCACACACACACACACACACACACACACACACACACACACACACACACACACACACACACACACACACACACACACACACACACACACACACACACACACACACACACACACACACACACACACACACACACACACACACACACACACACTGACGCTGGCTGGCTGAGAAGGTTGCAGAGGCCACAAGAGAGCAGGTTATGTGGAGGGTTGCATGTGTGCATGATGTGTGCTTGGAGCATCTGTGCTCAAGAGGGACACCTGGTATTTTCATCGTTGACAGGTAGGAAATTAGAAATTAGACTCACAGGAATTCATATTGCAGAGAAAATATATAATAAATTCCAAAAAATCTGAGAGCAAGTACCAGAGTATCTTTTCCAGGGGGGTATTTTTAATATAGACTTTCAGAGATCCCGCAATAGACTTTCACGTTGGGATTACTTGGTCAGGAATAGCATGCAATATAGTATAATTAATGTCTTATATAATTAATACCTAATCTGTAATCAGCACACTTCAGAATTCTTATATGGTAATGAGTAGTAGCTAACCTACAAATCGTAACTCAATTACTGCATTTGGTAATTGAGTCCAGATTGGTTCCAGTTTGTATGCGGTAAGGACAGGCTCTATTGTTACAATGAGATTTCCCAGGTGTCCTTGAGCCAGTGACCTCTGTGAACTTTGACCTCTGGCATGCCCTCCCTAGAGACCTCAAAGCAGTTCTCAGCTGATGAACTATTAGATTCTAGTTGTTAGCTTAGCTTCAGTGTGAGTGATGCATGCGGGGGGAAAAAAACAAGCTGGCTAAATAAGTATCTAGTGAGTGCATTTGGTTGGTCCATTAAGGAAAATGAAATCTTTTTAAAAGAAAACGGTTTGCACTTCTATTTTGAATGGGTTTGTTTCCTTCTTCCTTCCCTTGACCCAATGACTTGCTTTCCCCTTCTAAACGTTTGTTCTGTTCTGTCTGTGTTCTCCTTGAACCCTCTTCCCCTCTCCCTCCCTTCTCCTTGGAAATGCTAAGCCTGATAAGTCTTGCTACCCCCAACCTCCCTGCCCCTCCCCGTCCCTCCCCTCCCCTCCCCACTCCACCCCTATCCCCCCTTGGTCCTGCTTCGGACACTAATCTTCCCACCCCTGCCCTTGGAAACTTCCCTCCCCTCTCCTCCTCTCCTCTCCCCTCCTCTCCTCTCCTGTATGCTGGTTTGGTCCTATTTTGTTGCACTGTTGTTGGAGTGGACACAGTCATAATACCCACTACAAGACTAATGGCTCCCTCTCTCCTTCTTTTTTCCCCTGCCCCCCATCCTCTCTTCATTTCATTCACATCGGTGCTTCACTCTTTTATTTTGTTTATTTGTTCCTTTCGCCATCCTCCCATCTCTCTTTTCCTCTGTCTCTCCATCTCTCACATACTCTTCTTCGGTACCTACCTTTCCATCTGCTCTCTCTCTCTCTCTCTCTCTCTCTCTCTCTCTCTCTCTCTCTCTCTCTCTCTCTCTCTCTCTCTCTCGGTCTCTCTCTCTCTCTATTTCATATGTGGTGTGTGTAGAATAACTTCATCAATCTGAGTTTTCTGCGGCTCTTCCGAGCTGCTCGTCTCATTAAGCTGCTGAGGCAGGGCGAGACCATTCGCATCCTGCTCTGGACTTTTGTGCAGTCCTTTAAGGTATGAAATGCACTCGCACACACACACATGCACACGCACACACACAGACGCACACACACAGACTCACACACACACACACACACACACACACACACACATACACGCACACACACTCTCTCACACACGCACACACACACACACACACTCACACACACCCACACACACTCACACACACCCACACACACGCACAGACGCACATGCACACACACACGCACACACACACACGCGTGCACATACAGTACACTCTCACACACACACACACATACCTACACACACACACACACACACACACACTCTTCCAAACATGACTGACTTAGCTCCGCCAGACATGTGCAAAGCCCCACACACTGCCAATGCCATACTAATCTCCAGTTCCTCCCTCCCTCACTCTCTCTCTCTACCTCTCTCTCCCTCCCTCTCTCTATCCCTCTCTCCCTCCTCTGTAGGCTCTGCCTTACGTCTGCCTGCTCATCGCCATGCTGTTCTTCATCTATGCCATAATCGGCATGCAGGTCAGTGTCTTGAAGCCCAGAGGGCGCTATAGCTCTCTTTAGCAACCCTGTGGCCACGGTGTCACACGGATGAAGCAGAGGCGACGCCAGACCTATTTTACAGGGGCATGTGCAAGGGTATTGATTTGCTCTGCCCCGGTATGAGGATCACTTAAAAAAAACAAAAAAAAAACGTGCGACCTTGGAATTTAGCGTGCTCGCATTCTCTGTCAGTGCCCTACTGTGTCCCTGCATAGCATTAGGTCAGCTGATGCCCCTGTGATGAAGGCTTTAGACACTAAACGTCCCACACTTTATGCCTCATTCACACACGTCGCTGCTAGTTACTCGCTCAGCGTGTTAAAGCGATGGTTCGGAGTAGAATCACCCTAATGCCATTTGAACCGTGACACCCATCCACCTTTACACCCGAAGTGTTTTCTGCCGCAGGCTTACATCAACAGAGTTGCCGTGTTATTCGATGTTTATTCCGGTTAGCTTGACTCAAGCGCATATGGATACTGGGCACCGTCTCCAAACTTTCCCCACAAAAATAACATGTCATGACACCAAACTTCTGCAGTAGCACAAATATGGTCTGTACTCACGAAACGAAGCATTTGGAAGTTTGGAAATAGTCCAGGAGTTTATTATTATCAACACAAGCCGAATAGCTTCTCTGCTGCTAAAGCTGCGCCAACGTTACTTCCGTCATCTAAGACAAGCATGTAAGAGTCCTCAACGAAGCTCATAATATTATGCACAATGAAAAGTGAATTCAGCATCAGTATTGATAACGAAAATCCTTGTCTAATTGATAGTAGGTAAGATTTGAAATATCTTTTAAGTATTGCCTTGAAAATATAAGCCTTAATCACAATTCAGTGAAAACTTTTTTAACACTCTCGTCTGGAAGTTTGTTGAAGACTTTTACGGGCTTGTCTCATATGACGGAAGTAACGTTGGCACAGCTTTAGCAGCAGAGAAGCTATTCAGCTTGTGTTGATAATACTAAACTCCTGGACTATTTCCAAACTTCCAAATGCTTCGTTTCGTGAGTACAGACCATATTTGTGCTACTGCAGAAGTTTGGTGTAATGACATGTTATTTTTGTGGGGAAAGTTTGGAGACGGTGCCCAGTATCCATATGCGCTTGAGTCAAGCTAACCGGAATAAACATCGAATAACACGGCAACTCTGTTGATGTAAGTCTGCGGCAGAAAACACTTCGGGTGTAAAGGTGGATGGGTGTCACGGTTCAAATGGCATTAGGGTGATTCTACTCCGAACCATCGCTTTAAGTCAATAGAATGTCTATGTGTTCCAGCGAGAGGAGGAGGTGAGTAGGTGAGGAGAGTACAAGCGATGCGATGTGGGCGGATTCCGAGTTGAAAGTATTTTAACTTCGATTGAGGCGAGTAAGCGAGTAACCAATTGGGATGCAGAGTTCGGTACTTCTTGCTTTTGCATTGGCAGTAAAAGTCGCGGGAACCGAACGTTTAGCGAACGTTCCATGAGCGAGTGGCGAGTAGTTGAGGGAGCGAGAAGCGAGTATTGTGTGTGAACGTAGCTTTATTCCTTTTACCTGTAGCTCTCAGTATATAGGTGATGCCACTAAGACGGTAATTAGCTCATTAACCAGCTGTGGTAATTATTAGGACTTTGTGTTGGCCCCTTAGTGAGATTCAATTATAAGTGAGTATAATGTACCGGTATCAGCAAGGACTTTAAGAATTCTACGTAACTGTACCCTTTTACTTGACCTTCGACCAATATAGAACCCCTTGCCTATGCTACAGTATTTAGCTGATATGTGCAACACATACATGACACCGTGTAGAGTACATCTGGCATTTATGTAGAGGAACATCTGCTTCATAGTCTGTTGTGTGGAAACTCCTAAAGTCAGTATGCAGAACTGATGTGGTGATACTGGACGGGCTGACCATATGGCATTGTGATATACCACTAGTTAAATAAATTACTTGCTTGGATAAACACAGTGTAATAAATGCTGTGATGACTCAGTCATGCCGTTTATATTACTTAGTGTTGCACATTTCTGAACTCTGGACTGTGTGCTTATCGTAACATATGGGTTACTGAACGGTCTTCAGTATAAACAACATACTTCTCTGGGCTAGCTGAAAAAAAAAATCACACTTTATTTCACTCTGATGTATACAGATACCGTTTACATGTACATAAATATGTCTAACCGTACATTATCATAATGTACGGTTAGACATATTTATGTACATGTATTTATGTACATGCACAGTGCTTCAGGGTTAGGTTTTGGTATGTGCAATGTTAGTACACAGTATTGCATGTTCATATTATATATACCCATAGCCTGTTACTGCAGATGGGGTCACTATTAAATAATATATAAATGTTTTGCATTGCTGTTTTGTGGATCCGCAGCTGTTTGGGAACATAGCTATTGATGACGATGGAGAGAGCGCCATCAATCCACACAACAACTTCAGGGCCTTCTTCCAGGCCCTCATGCTGCTCTTCAGGTGGGTGTGTTGGGTTGCTCTAGTCTCTCTCTCTCTCTCTCTCTCTCTCTCTCTCTCTCTCTCTCTCTCTCTCTCTCTCTCTCTCTCTCTCTCTCTCTCTCTCTCTCTCTCTCTCTCTCTTTAAATCTAAATAATAACTGTCTTTAACGCCCTCTTTCTCTGTGTGTGTGTGTGTGTGTGTGTGTCTTTGTGTCTTTGTGCGTGCGTGTGCGTGTATATGTGTGTGTTCATGTGTGTGTGTATGGTGTGGGCGCGTATGCTCTTGGCAGGAGTGCCACGGGAGAGGCGTGGCATGAGATCATGCTGTCGTGTCTGGGGGGTAAGGAGTGCGACCCGCTGTCGGGTAACGACGACAAGTCGTGTGGCAGCGAGTTTGCCTACCTCTACTTCGTCTCCTTCATCTTCCTCTGCTCCTTCCTGGTAAGCACCAGCAACACCTCCTCCATCCTACTACCCTATCCTACTATGTCCATTTTTTTTTTTATTCCAGTAGTTTTGGGTAGGGTGTGCACATCCAAAAACACTTGTTGCAGGTGCCAGACAAAAAGTCAGACAGTTGAAAAAGGTAGGTCTGCACACTGCCGATCATCTCCAATGCATGCCTGATGAAGATCCAGCCTGATCGAAACGTTGCTTTTTAAATAATAACGTTTATTTTTAGAGCTGATGAGCAGTGTGCAGACCTACCTTTTTCAACATTTTTTTATTCCACACTGAAGAAAGCACAAGCCAAAATACATTGTGCAATAATAAAACAAGTCCCACAGAAGGACAAAGATGCGTCTGTCTATGCACTGTCTATGCACCTTTTATGTATTCACATCTGCAAGCTGTGTCATGGCCTTGCCTTGTCGCGTTTGTAATAATGTGCACTGCATTGCCCCTGCTAAATAAACTCCAAATAATAAATAAATGACACAATTCCAAGGGCACACCACCAATTGAAAATGTCAACTGAAAGTAGAACTCTGTTGCCTATATGAACAATGTACAATCGTTCTATAATTTTTAGAGATGCACCGGATCCTGATTTTTAGGATCCTGCTGGATACCGGATCCACTGCTTAAGATCCTGCCGGATCCAGATCCGGATACCGGATCCTACGAAAGGGTTGAAACACATAGCCAGCTCGCACACGTGGGCCCTTTTTATTACGTTGGCGCAAACTATTTTTAAGACTCATTGGCTTACTGCCACACTGCCTTCAATGGCTGCTTCCAAAGGGCTTTCACTCCATGCAGTGATTGGGGTTGTGAAAGACTGACTGAAAAGCCTAGGCTACGTAAAAAGTAGAGATGCCCCAGATCCTGATTTTTAGGTAACTGCCGGATACCGGATCCACTGCTTAAGATCCTGCCGGATCCGGATAGTCTTAAAAACCCTATTATCCTGCCGGATCCGGAACCGGATCTTGGATCCTGTACATCTCTAATAATTTTCCACACCAGATGATCTCTCACGGCACACTAGTGTTCCCTGGCACAGTGGTTGAAAAACACTGGTTTAGATGGACACTGACACACCCCACCACACCACACCACTGCCCACCCATTCCCTCTTAAAGGGGTAATCCGGTCGGTGTGAAATGATTTACGTTTTGTTGTTAAAACGTGATGATAAGCCCTAACTTTGGCCTCGCTTCCAAACGTCCCCTGCATTCCGAAGTCCGAGCGCTAGTCAAAAATTCCAGAGCTAGGTGAAGTTTAGCTTCTGCTGTGGACCGGCACCTGTCTAGCCATCCTTATAAATCTCTACTTTCCACCCATTTACGAGGCTCAAAGTTGCTCAATATTTCATTCTGCAAAATTCCGCATCCTACTATCTCTAAACACATTGCCAACCAAGCGGTTTCCCTTTTATGCTACTGAAATGCCTTTTAGTACTTCACACAGTCTGTCTCTGTGTGTGTCGCAGCGTGCCCCTCTTACTGTGTGTGTGTGTGTGTGTGTGTGTGTGTGTGTGTGTGTGTGTGTGTGTGTGTGTGTGTGTGTGTGTGTGTGTGTGTGTGTGTGTGTGTGTGTGTGTGTCTGTGTGTGTGTGTCTGTGTGTCTGTGTGTCTGTGTGTGTCTGTGTCTGTGTGTCTGTGTCTGTGTCTGTGTGTAATTTAGATGTTGAATCTGTTTGTGGCTGTCATCATGGATAACTTTGAGTACCTGACTCGAGACTCCTCCATTCTGGGGCCACACCACCTGGACGAGTATGTCAGGATATGGGCCGAGTATGACCCTGCCGCTTGGTGAGTCTGGCCCACACACACACACACACACACAGACACACACACACACACACACACACACACACACACACACACACACATAGGCACACACACAGACACACACACACACACCAGCAAATTGTATATACACATACACATATCACACATAACACAAACAGGTGCTAAAAATGCCCATACACACAGACATGAATTAACATACTAAAGCATACGATTTTTTGTTAGGTATGTAATGTAATGTAATGTAAATTCATTTTGTATCAGTATAACGCTGAGTGTACTTAACATACAAGACCCTTTGACAGTGGCAATAACATCAATAACTAATGTACTCCTAACAGAAAAGTCCAATGACACATTCATGTTCTTAAGAATAGTAAAAATGCAGATCCTCCATCTGCCTTCATGTAAACAGTTAACTCACCTACACCTGTACAGATACACACTGCATCCTCGTTTGCCTGATCTCTAACCACTACAGCTGTTAGCGCAGTTTTGTTAGCTCCTGTTTTCTTGTCTTCCTCATGTACCTGTTTAGGGGAGCCTGTATAAGCTGTCAGTGTGTGTGTGTATGTGTGTGTGTGCGTGTGTGCGTGTGTGTGTGTATGTGTGTGTGTGTGCGTGCGTGTGTGTGTGCACCTGACTGTGTGTATGTGTGTGCCCTCAGTCAGGCACAGAGGTAGGTAATGGTAAAAAAAAAAAAAAAACCTGGGGAGGGGTAGGATTGTGGACACAAGCTGCTGCGCTCTTCCACACATCCGTTCTGCACTCCCTGGAACACGTAGCGTACAATACCTGCCTCCCAACCACCTGTGAACCTGGTGAAGAAAGCTGTGATACCCCGTCTACCTTGTCACCCCCTCCCCCTCCCCTACCCCTCCCATGTACTGAGCCGTCTGGAATCGGAATACTGCAGAGGAAACTTACTGTGCTGTGACGCCCCTTCTGCTCTCCCCTGCTCTCCCCGCCACTTCCCTCCCTAGAAATCCAGACATGCTAAGTTTACCAGCTAGTATCTGCATTCCAGTGCTTGTCACCTACTGTAAGTGCTGACCAGTGGATGGACTTAGGTAATAGGATAAGTTCAGGTTAGGTCACATTTATTTTCAAAAGGGACAGTCAGCGTAGTCAGGCTAGGCCCTCCTAGTGACGCAACACCTTCAGCGTTGCTTCTAGTCAGGCCAAGAGCAATACAAATATCCTTTCTGAGCTCCCGAAAAATCGGGAACTCCTCCCACTTTGTCGGAAAGCAAACAACCATGGAGTGTGGGAAATGTAAATTGTTATGCTCTTGGTCAGACACAGTCTCGAAGAGATTTCAAAGTCGATGATAATCAGGCTACAGTCAGCAGTGTACACTTAACATTAGTTTGTGTTAAAACAAGAGCCGACGTCTGCACCATGTTTAGCATTCAATGCTACTTACAAAGCATGACGAAGAGATGGGAGAAAACGTGAGTATATTGATGAGAGCAAGATTGGTTGTCTGGAAACATTACAGAGTGTGCATTTCAATATGCAACCTTGCGTCCTCCACTTGGGCTTGTGGCCTCACGTTTTTCTGATGCCCCGCCTCTGTGGAGAAAACAATTAAGTTTCCCCACCGTCATCCTAGCCAAAACAATTTTTGGGGGACCGTTCTTCATTCACCATCCTGTTTGAAAATGAGAAAATGACTTTACAATTGAGCTTTTGCGAGATATTGAAATATAATGTTGTTGTTAGTGATGTCATCACAACGCATTACTTCCTGGTACGAGGCCACAAGCACAAGTGGAGGACGCAAGGTCGCATATTGGAACGCACCCAGAGCTAGATTAGAGAGAGTAATGAGAGTCATAACAACATGCTGTTCTTGGACACACCTTCAGCCCCCTCTTGCAGTGATATACATACAGTAGGTTTTTCGTTTACAAACATTTGTATTGTGAGGAGGGGCAAGATGCTAAGCAGCCAACCACTTGAGCTTTTTTTTGAGTGACAGCAGTTTCCAACAATCAGAGGTTGAACAGTGCGCAGCCAGGGTCGCGCAGCCAGGGATTGTTTACAAACGGTAAACCCATGTACTGTAGTGTATGCCACTATAGACAGTTGACTGTTTATATATTTATTCTACATTAAATTATTTAAATAGCCTTCTACAGAGAAAAGTGGTTACCATAGCTACAAATAACATCGATGTAAGACTTCCTCTGTCTCTGCAAACAGGTGACTAGCAAATACACACTGTGTACTTGTTAAGCTGTCCATGAAAATGTGTAGAGTGAAGTGTCTAGGTCTGTATGTGTGTGTGTGCTTGTTTCTGTGTTATACAGTATCTATGGATATGTACCTAAAAATTGTGTAAATCCACTTGTTATCCACCTTCTCTTGTTCCCTCCTCCTCCTTCTTCTTTGTCTTCCAGCTGTTTTGTGTGACTTATCTGTTTATCTATTTTGCTTTCTCTTGGTTGTGTTGCTCTAACCTCCCTGTATTCTTCTTGCAGTGGGCGAATTCATTACAAGGATATGTACAGTTTATTGCGAGTAATCGACCCTCCTCTGGGCTTAGGAAAGAAATGTCCCCATAGGGTGGCCTGCAAGGTTTGACTTCCACTAAAACCCTAAAAAAACACCATGCTAGCATCCAGACCGGAATGAATGTCGCTTATTTATTTACTTGGTTTTAGTTTCGTTTCCTTTTCCTTTTTTTTTTCCTTCTTCCTTTTTTTTGTGGGAGGATTTTTCCCTCTCTCTCTTTTTTTGTCTTTTCACCATCTCTACTTGCATTCTGATATGAGAACGAGAATGTGTTGGAACGATGCAAAACACGCATGAGGAATGACTCTGCACCTCACATCAAACTACTCAATGACAGCAACAACCCCAAAACGAAACCTCCCCTTTCAAAACAAATATATATATATATATCTATTTTTGTTTGATTTTGTTTAGTTTTGCTTGTTGTTTGATCACAGCTAGACCACCTTGCCCCGGGTATGACAGATTCTAATGTCCTGGCTGGGGCATGGAGGGGGACAGAAACTGCATTGACACAACTGCTGTTGCAACACCAACCCAACAGTGGGGCTTATTGTTATTTTTTTTCTGTCCGTTTATGATTATTATTTTTATGATTATTATCCTTTTGTTCCTCTTGCTCGACCTGAAGCCCCCTGTTCTATGCAACCAGCTACTCCTCGCTAGGACTTGCATAGAACGGTGTTTTAACACCAAAGGACAGAAGACAACCTCCCCCCACACCCCAAACCCCATACCAATAATACCAACATGAAACCCTAGCCGAAAACCATCGTGAACCCCAGATCGTTGCTCTCTTTTCTGACGTCTTCCAAACGGAGCGATGTAGAACTGCAGCTAGATGTTAGCGGCGCCCAGTGGACATTAGGACCTGGTGTTAGCAGCAAGTTCCGCCAATAACCTTGTTTCTTACTCTGTTTCCCCCTCCCCTCTCCCCTTCCTCCCTCCTCCCCCTCCTCTCCCTCTTCTCCCTCCCTCTCTCCTCTCCTCTCTCTTCCTCCCTTCCTTCCTTGCCTCTCACCTGCTTTTATTATTACCGCCCTCTCGTTACCACTCCTTTTGTTCCTGTCAATGTCTCATTTCTTTTCTTCTTTACTCCTTCCCTGTTTTTTTTCTTTCCACACCTCCACATCTCTGCTGTCTGTCTCTTTTGTCTTTTTCCACTCCCCCCCCATGAACACCCCAATTAATTTGTCTCCCTTGTTTATTTATTTATTTTCTTTTCTGTTCTCTTATGTTTCTGTTTTGTTTTGTTTTCCTTTGCTCTCTTGTATTTTTGGTTGTCCCCAGTGGCAGAATCAGTTACAGTGATATGTATCAGATGCTCAGGCAAATGTCTCCGCCGTTAGGCCTGGGGAAGAAGTGCCCGGCACGGGTTGCCTACAAGGTAGAAGGGCCTCGATGGGGGCCCGCGCTGCTGTGTTGTGTAGTGTATTGGTGTCTTTTTGGTTTTTGGATTTTATTTTTCTTTTATTTATCTCCCTCCCTCCTTCCCTTTCTCTCTGTCTTTTTTGATTTGGTCATATTTGTTTTTAGTTGTTTCTCTGTGTCGTTTCTCAGATGGGAGTGCTACTGACTGGGGAGGGAGAGGGGGGTGGAGGGTGGTAGAGGGTGGAGGGTGGTGTTTTTGGGGGTAGTAGAAAGCAGTCAGGCTTATCCACAGGGAGCGGGGAACGGAAGGACCTTCTCAGTGCTATTGCACTGCGCAACCAACCAAACACAACACACCACAAGCAGCACTCTCTTACGTCACACTATCTGATACACACAACAGCAAGCGGCCACTCTAACACAGAGATGCAGCCCACATTTAAACTGTGTGTCGCCTCTGCAACTTGGCTCAGCCAAAGCAACCTCATTTGGCTCGTCCAATAAAATAGGACATTAAATCGAGACTCTGAGAGATTTCTTATAAAACACATACATTGAAGTGAAAACTTTAATGTATCAATGTATGATATTGTGGATAAAGAATGATGTTTAGCATTACTAGCATATACACACAATTATAGAATCCTACTCGTACTGTCACACACAGGAAAAGCTAACACCCCTCATAATATAAGCAAACACAAACACACACAGAGACACACAGTCTCTCTCACACTAACACACACACACACACACATATACACACACACACTTCAAAGTGCAAGTGCAGCAGGGCTGGGAAGGGCCGCTGGACTTCAGTCCTCCGCGTCTCTCCTGCCTGTGGATGGCGCTAGAGGACCTAGTGACACCCGCCCCAGTGACTGTCGTGTGGAGGACCAGGCCTCCTGTTGCTCCCATTTTATTTTTTTCCTGCCGACACAAACACACAAACATCAAATTAAGACACTTATTTGCAGCACACGTCACTAAAAAAATCTACTTAATCAGGTTTCCATGTACAGTAGTAGAGAGTGCAGACTTACATTAGGTAATTTAGATTAATTTTATGAAACTGTAAATAATGTAAACTTCAATAGAAAGTTGACCACTAACGTTTTGATTCACGATTTACTCATCGTAGGGTCATTTTTGGCTTCTGTGTAAGAAAATAACTTTTCAATGCCCAGCAATGCCCCTCGCTTAATTTATTTCCTTGCCGTTCTGACGGCCCCCACACCTGTCCTTTGTTTCCTCTTCTGTCAATGCAGTTGGACTCTGTTTCCAGCTCCGCCAGCATGTTTAGACCCCCGCCTCCGACCTCTTCATAAGTCCCACCACCCACCCCCACCCCCATCTGCTACGTCTCTCAAAGTCCCAATATAAAACCTCTGCTCTTTTGCCCCTTTGAAGAAACACAGCTCATACCACTCCCCTTCATTTTCCCCTGCTGTTATTTTACTTCTTTATTCTGCCTATGTTTAGCCCTTCTCCCTCATTTTACTTTTTTCTCTCTATCACAAAATCTTAGGGTTTAGGTATAGGGTAGATAAACTAGCTTGAGAGAGTGAAAATCCTGTCGTGTAGTATCGCTTTTACATCTGTTCCTATACATGGGTTTTTCGTTTACAAGCATTCATGTGGTAAGGAGGAGCAAGATGCAAGAGCTTATTTTTTGACCGACAGCAGTTTCCAACAAGCAGCAAGGGTCGCTTAGCTAGGGATTGTTTACAAATGGTAAACCCATGCATACACCGATGCTTTTCCTGATTAGCTTGCCCTATACTCCTGCCCTACCTGGTTGAGATGCTTAGTTTTTCCTATCAGAACCAGAACCATAGATTCCCCCTTTCTAGATCGATCCAATCAAATGTCCTTTCATCCATGTCCATCATCAGCAGCTCCCTAACACCTGCCCTAGCTGTGATTAGCCCTTTTCACCATGACATGAGGCCAGTTCTGTTTTTGAGGCGAAGAAGGAGAACCGACTGCTGGTTTCCATAGAAAACAGTGTGGTGTAGGTTTATCTTAATGCCACCAGATGCAATTTGTCCTGCTTAAAATGCATTGAATCAAAGGTGTCTGAAGTAGAGATTGTAGTTTTGGCTCTTTGATGGGATCATAGTGGCTTGGTCCTTTAAAAACAAAATGGCCCATTTAAAAAAAAAATTAAATGCACGTTTTGTTAAAAACGAAAGTTCGGGAGAAGAGTGATGAAATTTGGCATGCCTAATTTACCGCCTGCATTCTATTCTCCGCTCAATTATCATTCCTCTGAATTCAGTGCGAAAACATGGGCACGCCTATTTAACTAACTGCATCTCATTCTCTGCTCTGCTGTCATTCGGTGGAATTTCAGCGCACTGAAATTTGGAACGCCCCTTAATTAACTATACAGCATTCATTCTCTGCTCACCTGTCTCCAGTTAGAAATGTTCTTTCTCGCTTGCACCCACCACCTCCCCGTTCGCCTCCCGTCTGCCGCTGTTCGATCGATTCGTCAAGCGTCTTGTCTTATCCTCTCCAGTTCACCTTTCTCCATTGCTCTCTGACCATCATCGGCCGGGGGGTGTTCGCTCAGACCTCGCACATATCTGCGGGCGCAGATACTGCCCGAGCTCTCAGTGGCGCCCCGTACTCCCGAGCTCGAGAATGTTTACTGCATAGACATTTCTCGGCCGTGGCAGTACTTCAGCACCACGACTAGCGATCTTGCCCAATACGTCGCGTAATCTATCTCAGCTTCTCGAGTGCAGTGGTCCGTGTGGACCTCGTGAACCACTTTGGTGATCGGTCCACTGCGTGGAAAGCTGCTCTACTGCGAGAGCCGGACGATCACGAGAAGTCCATTCTCCAGCAAGAATGAAGATGTATGCATACATACTTAATCCAAATATCAGATAGTGAACTAATGAAAATGTATGTATTCAGTGTTAAGAAGATAGCATTTAAACCTTTCCACCTCTGGCTTTGTCTAAAGAACAACAGACTGCCCTCCTAAAGACTGTTCCTGCCGTTCTCTGAGGCAGAGATAATTGCGTTTTTCTTAAATTGAAGTACTCATGTGGAGTTCTCGTGCTCAAAACGAATGAAAAAGCGCTCCCCAGCTATGTTTCCGTTCCCATCTGTCACATCGAAGAGCCGTTCAAAAGAATCGGTTCATTCAGAAAGATCATAACACTAGTCTGATGTCACATGTAAAAGGCTAATTGTAGCTACTAAGAGGCCATAGCCACAGTTGCTGTGCCCCCACCTTCTGTTCACCATTTCATGTTTATCTCATTGTAGACTTTCCCTCATTTCTTCCTTTTTCATTATTCTCATTGCATTGCTCTTCTCCTTTCCCATGCTTTATTTTAGTGGTTTAATTTTTGAAGTCATGTATTTTTCTCTCATTGTAAGTTGGGCTGCTTTGGTATTCAGGCTTTTGGAATCACAGACAATAGACTGTGTGCTGTAACAAATGCAACAGTGCTGAAGGGCTGTACATGTGTGGGTGTGTGCGTGCTTGCGTGTGTGGATTGTGGAGCATGTGTACGACCATTCCTCAGTCCATGGTTGGCACCATATGTGGGTTGCCAGTTGCCACGATAGACGGTGGTGGTGAGAGTAGACGATGGTCGCAGCCAGGGTTGCCAGATGAGGCTGATGATTTCCAGCTCAAAAAATGCTCAAAACCCGCCTAGAATCACAAAATCACAAAACATTTTCTGCTAAATGGCATTTTTACCCGCTCAAGGCAATCCTAAGCAGCCCAATTGGGCGGGAAACAGCCCAATCTGGCAACGCAGCCACAAGACCATCTGCTTCTCCAGCCTACTGCAACTGAAACTGTGGCTGTGAACAGACTCTGTCCAGGTGGCCCACTGGTGTGGTGCACAGCACTGACAAAAAAGGAAATCTCTGACCTGCCACCCGGTCTGTCTGTGCCACACTAAATAAAATCCAGGCCAAGCCAAAGCCAGCCTGTTCTCTTTCACTGATGCTCGACTTTAATTTTATTTATTTCGGATCATTCTCTTACATAGTGTACTATGGTTTGTCTTGTTTTTTTTCCCATGATTGTGGAAATGTATAATTGGTTCTGTTAATTACTTTATTATTTTCCCCTCTCATCATATACTCTACCTTGTTTTGAGTCATCACATCTACCATCTGCCTGATACCTAGCATATACTGTACCTTGTGTGTCACTTTAACCTTAATCATGAAACCATCACGAAACGTCATTACTTCGTCATTTAATCTTGGTCATCCTTCCCCATAATGACCTCTCCACATCACAAGGTTGGGTTTTGTTGTCTCGTTATAGGTTAATTTTCAATTCTGTAGTGTGTGAGGGATTAGTTTGTCACCATCTCCCCTCATATCTGAAGATATGTCACAGTCCTCTGCGGATCTGACCTTCTACAAATCTACTTGATGTCCAACAGTCCAGACAGGCTCAGTCAGTAGGCTATGTGGTGATAGATCGCTCTAACAACTTCTTCCTGATTTCTTTCGCTCCTCCCATCTTTTTCGTGATTATTTTCCCGCTCATTTTCCTTAGTGCCAATGTGTCTTTGCCTAAGATGCCAGTTGCTCTGTAATTCACCGTAATTCTCCCCTCTCTGTTTCGGAAAATCAAAAACAGCTTTCTCCTTACCCCTCACACTTTTTTCAGAATTCAAATCACAAAGCTTTTGTATCCCTAATTTTCTAATCAGCTAACCCGCTAATGCTAAGGTAACCCTAGTAGCGTATGCTAACGCCAGACCTAACCTAAGCTCAGCCATCCAGACTGACATGATACTTATTCTTTTTTTGTCTTTTCTTCTTTTAAACGTGAATTTTATGGAGAGTGCTGCTCTCACCTTAACCCCCATAGGCCGCACCCATCCCCCTGCATTGAGAGATCAGAGAATCTGGATCGAGCTCAGTAGTCTTACTCAGTAGCCCGTCTATGATTATATCTCAATGACAGCGTGTGTTATCCGTCAATCACTGCTGCCACAGCAACAATGTGCTCAATAATACCTAGTACTACTGCTACTACCACTAATACTACTACTACCATTACTACTAGAACAACTAATTATAAAAAATAAAACACCCAAACAAACCACAGGCAATGCAATGCTCGCTCTGTGTATGGCTGCACCGCTGCTCGTGCTGTAATGTGTACTATATGCGGTCGCATGGCATGCTGCATGAAGATGTACTGTATGTGTGTGGGAAAAAAAGAGGGGTGTACTCTGTAAGGGTTGGATGAAGAGGGGAGGGTGAGTTGGGGACCTGGCTGGCTGGCTGGCTGGCTGGCTGGCATTGTGCATTGCATGGCAAAAGCGAGGATGGGGATACAACTGTAATGACAGCCGTAATACCAGGGTGGAGTGGGGGTGAGCGGGTAGGCGGGCAGTGTTGCCAAACAAAAATCAGCCAAAGT
>NC_085858.1:43256042-43266042 GCF_034702125.1 Engraulis encrasicolus | reverse complement strand
AAAACAACAACATAACAATAGATATATCATTCAAATACAAGGCTTTTGACTTCAGTGTCTGCTTGTGAAAAGACTATTGGCTCGGTGTCTTCGTGTGTACTGTGTTGGTGTCTCTCGTGTGCATGCTTTGTTACCCCTCCCCCCCCCTCTATCCCATCCCCACGCGCAGGGTCCATCTCACCTCGTCTAATCGTGCAGGGTAACTTGTCCGTTTCTCAGCAGCGACAGACCTGACGGTGGGGAAAATCTACGCGGCCATGATGATCATGGAGTACTACCGGCAGAGCAAGCTGAAACGGGCCCAGGCGCATCAGGAGGATCAGGTACTACTTCATCAGGGCAGGCCGCTAGGCCGCTAGATCGCTAGGCCGCTAGGCCGCTAGATCGCTTGACTTGACTTCACTTGACTTCCCTGCCATGCAAAATACAACACAGCCCCTGAAACTCTGCATCCTTTCACCCCTTTGTCTATCTGTCTTTCTCGCTGTTTCTGTTTCTGTTTCTGTTTCTATTTCTCTCTCTCTCTCTCTCTCTCTCTCTCTCTCTCTCTCTCTCTCTCTCTCTCTCTCTTTCTCTCTCTCGATATATATCTCTTCCTTCCTGTTTTTTTCTCTCTGTCTCTCTCACTTCTCATCTGTCTTTTCTTCTATCACACATATTGTACCTCCTCTTTCTTTCTGTATGAGCTGTAACAACCACCGTCACCATTTTGGCCTTTTGTCTATTATAAGATCACAAGGTTGCCTATAACTATATAACCACTTGTAACATGACATGCAGAACCTTGCATGTTACATACATGGTGTCACAAACATTTTGACTGATCCCTAATAGATGTTAGTGGAGAAAAAAAACTATTAGAGCGAGAGTATCATACAAATGATGTTAGTTAGTCATATGAAATGTCAGCATATACTTTAGAAATCGGTCTCCTGTAAAATTAGTAACAATGTAGAGAAGTAGAGTAGAGTAGAGTACTTTTACTCATCCCGATGGAAATTAAGGTGTCTGACAGCGAACATAGATACATAGATACAAGACATACTGTAGACACAAGACATGCACAAAGACCTAATACACATAAATGCACATTGCAGTAAACACATTGCAGCAATGTATTCATGATTCAGTATTTGACTCCCCGTGAAAGTCTTGCATGAACAACTGTGCGTTTATCAGAGCTGGGTCATGAGCTTGCTATCATAGTGTACTGTTATCAATCAATCAATCAATCAATCAATCAATCAATCAATCAATCAATCAATCAACCAATCAACCAATCAATCAATCAATCAATGAACAATATTTATATAGCTCATTACCATACATAAATGTCATTCAATGTCATTCAATTCAAGAGAATTCATAGAGAAAACATGTACACATTATGTACATGTACACATTGTATGTGCACATTATTGTCCTATCCTAAGCTCATGAAAGTTTGTGGTGCCATTCATTTCCATGCGTGGTAAACCACACCACTGTCTCTCTTCGTAGGACAGTAATTAAAAGGCTAGATAGTATCTGGTGGTTGTCACAGCTCTGTGGTTGGATCAGTGAATACGCTGCTGTGCTTCCATATGTAGTCAAACGGTCAATGTACAGTACGGGCCTCTTCCTAGTTCCCTTAGCCCTGTCTTGACTGTGAGCATCGCAAGCAATTGCCCCCCCCCCCCTGCACAGGAAAGTACTTTACTGTAGTACCTGCCTGGGTAGCTCCCCCCCCGTTTGCACCCCCTTGTCCTTGAATGACGACAAAATGATGCACCCTTTTCTTTGCCGTTTGAATGAAACCTCACTCTCCACTGTAACTAATAAAGAATGTGTACTGTTAGCATGCCTCCATCTATAGCTATCTATTGTATCACTGTAATATGACGTAATATGACTGTCAAACATGAGTAAAACCACAGAAATTGTTTTTGAGGTACAAAGGCTCTCTTTCACTTGTGGTATTTTTTTGACTGCCATACTAATGGGGTGAGGATGGATGGGTGGCAGGGAGATCACGGGCTGTTTAGCACGTTACTAGATACTACCGTAGTTATAGGACAGTCATCTAAAGGTGCACTGTGTAATATTTTTAGTAGTTTATTTTCAGGATTCATCTCGGCCATTCACAATTGTTGCCATTTTCATGGATACTTTCCACCACCAACAAATTCTAAGTACCGGTAATCATTATGACAGGGAAAATTGCACTTTTCATGCATGAAAAGCGGATTTCTCCATCGTCTGCCATTTTGAATTTTCAGAAATAGACATTTTTAGCTGCACATAATACAAAAATCCAATTGCCATCTCCACAGTAATTAAATCATTACTGCAGTATCCATTACATGGAATGTAGATACTTGTGGACAGGCATTTAATTGGATTTTTCTTTATCATTTGTAGTTCATTTTGAAGGGATACATTTATCTAAAACATAAAAACAACTACATATTCCATGTTTTCCTGTCTCTCTGACACATCTTGAACACATTTATATTCAAAACCACTTTTCTGTGACCATTGTATTGTATTGTACCTTATTATTTAATTGTTTTTAATGAAATTGTCTTTTTAAGTCTCACACTGTGCAAGCAATACTGTAATAAGTATTTAAAAGGCTAAGGTTGAATCGTAGTGCCTAAACCAGTCACATCAACCATTTATGGTTATACAAGAAGCTTATTATGCCTGATTAGTCTGTTTTTTTCCTCCTGATTGTATTCGTCTTCCCACCTTGTCTAATTCAGTGCAAGTGCTCTTTTTCTGTTCCCCTCTTGTCCTGTCTGGTTGGACTCTTGGTTTCACCTGTAACCGCTGGACTGCCACAGGTCAGCCAGGCACCTAACAGCTATTGCCATGAAGTTAACTGATTTAACTGAATTAATCTTTTTCATTGAATTAGCTCACAACTCTCATCACAGTGGCCACCATACCAATGTTTCTATTACAGACAGTCTATGGTCTATTTTTTTAAAAGTTGAAATGATCAAAGGATAAGCACATAAAAAGTCTCAACTGGATGTGTAAATAAAAGTATTTAATTTGTCACATGTATAGAAATACCATTAAGTAAAGTGTAGTTAACACACAGTGAGATTGCAGTAACAAAGCCAGCAGACTAACAAGCTGCTCTTGGTTAATGGTTAATAAAGATATCCCAATTAAGATCCCAATTAAGATCCCAATTAAGCGCTGAATATTTCTATGAGCATTATCGTCAGCAAGTCCCTGACCTCTGGCGCACCCAGCTCGGTTACCTGCATTCATTTACCTGGTTGCTGGGTGTAAATGAATGCTGCATTACTGAACGTAGAGCATGATGTCATCAGCACTCTCTCCGAGGCAGCACGGCCGGGTGGATTTCAAAGTAACCGTAAGAACACTACACTTCCCAGAGTGCCTCTTGGCTGGCTCCACCTCTGCTGTTTCCTGCTGCACCTGCAGTACAACCCCAACCCCACCCCACCCCACTCCCATTTGCACTCTGGACTCTTTGACCACCCCCCCACCTCACCCAACACTCCCATCCCCTCCTCATTCGCTCTGCTTAGATTGCCTGATATCAGCTGTAGGCCATGTTGTATCTCACACAGACTCGAACGCCATTAATGTTTCAGCGTTTGGAGACTCACTCCCCAACCCAGGACGGTGGGCCGGGGGTCACCACCCTCCCTGATAAACAATTGGACGGTGTTGCCACTCTGTAAGTAACCACTCTTTCCCTTTGTCGTCCACCTACATCTGTTTTTCTTTCTTTTCCTCTCCTTCTCTCTGCCTCATCACCTCCCTTATTATCTATCTATCTATCTATCTATCTATCTATCTATCTATCTATCTATCTATCTATCTATCTATCTGCTCCAGTTCCTGTCTTCTGTTCTCTGACCCTCTGGGTTCGATATACTCCCAAGTGAACTAATTTTAGGTGACATTATCCATGGGTGTTAAGGTGTCAGGTGGACAAATGATGGAACAGTCCTCAATAAAATAAGCACATGCATTTGTTGAATGCTGTCCAACTAACATGAACCAACACACTTGTGTAAGTGAAGTGGGGGGAATGTAACTGTATATACTGTATGTCTCAGGCCAATGAATCACTACGAGGAGCATGAACAATGCCCAACATATTGCATACAGCATATAGCAATATAAATAGGGGTGAATTCAGGTAAATTGGGCCACTTTTGGCCATTCGCTTATATACAAAAAAAACAAAGCAAAAAAAAGTTGCCCAATTTACCTGAATTGACTATACATATAGCAATATAGTGCAGATGCATCTCAAACAGTGGAACTTTCCTGCAAGAGAATATTGAAGACTCGTGTTTTCATGTCGGAGTGGATCAGAGTTGCCCCCGGGAGCATATTTAATTTGTGGCCACTAGGGGCGTCTAGATTTCTAGGCTAGATCAGGGGTGCATTTCTCATAAGAGAAGTTGTTAGCCTGTTAGCAACTTTGGTAGTGGGGGGGCGGGACGATGTAACTGTGCATCCCTTTTTTGCTAGTGAATGGTGAGAACTAGGTGTACTCATTTGACTAATTCGCTGTAATGTAACTCTACTGAAAATCGTCTCTTTAAGGACTCTCGTGTCCATGTGCCAGAGTGGCTCAGGGGTGTGTTTCTCAAAAGCGTACTTGTTAGCAGTTAGCAACTTGGGTAGTTACCAATGGGAAATTGCATTGCAAACAACAAAGTAGCTAACGTAGTTAGCAATTTTGGTTTCGAGAAATGAACCCCCGGAGTTGTTTGGGGGGGAAAGGATGTAACTGTGCATCTCTCTCAGGCCAATGGATGGGGGGATGACAGAGAGCCAGTCCTGGGTGACGGCGCGTGCCCAGGAGATGTCTCAGAAGGCCGGCAGCTGGAGTCCCGACGGCCAGCATCCGGACGACAGACACGACAGTATGCACAACTCTCAGGTACCAGCCTGGCCCCTCTCTCCTGTAGCTCTAGCTCTCTCGCCACAGACACGACAGTGTGTGTGCACAACTTTCAGGTACTGTACCAGCCTGGCCCCTCTCCTCTCGCTGTAGCTATCTTGTCACAGGCCCACAGAGTCACAGCAAAGGTGGGGGATATATCATATGTGAGCAGCTCACACACACACACAATATGCAAACATCACATGCACACACCACATAATGTGTGTTTGAGTTAAGAGATACAGGATAGGAATGAGTTGATGACTCTTAGAGACAAGTAGAATGTGAGCATCATGACCAATCAATCGATGGAAAAGGTTTGCTCAAAGATAACTCTTTTTTACCTGCTCATGGACTTTTATTTAAATATACAGTACCAGGAAATAACTGCCTATGTGTATTACCCAATTGCTCTTGAGTGTTACTACAGTAGACTACAGATCATGACAGATGCTGAAGCCTCAAGTCTCACTCTCAAGGCCAAAGTGTTTCTTTCTCTTCTCAGCGCGCTCTGCATGTGACTCAGAGGTGTGAGTGTCACCCCTGTCCCTTGTCTGGTTGTTTGGGCCTGTGGGTCCAGTGAAAGGAGGGTCTCTGTCACTCTCTCTCTCTCTCGTGTGCTCTCTGTCTGTCCATTCACATTCCCCCTTACCTGGGTTGGTTACTGTACCGGCTTGCAGAGCCAATACTGCCCCCCCCCCCCCTTCTGTCTTCCCCTTCCATGCCATGTCATTGACAGGCAGTGGTGAAGAGACAACCCCCCCCCCAACCCTGAGGACTCACTTCTTCAATTCTCATACGCTGGGCTTTGTGGACCAGAAGCCTCTCTCCCATTTACATCATCTCTGTCACAGCTTAAATTTCCTCATCACGCTTACTTGTTTGTCTTTGTCTTTCATTTTCTAATCATTTCTTTCTTTCCTTTTTTCTATCTTTTTTTGCTTTCTTTCTTTCTTGGTTGCTTTCATGCTTTACATCTTTCTGCCTTACTTTCTTTCTTGCTTACTGTTTTATGTAGTGTCATATTCCAGTAAGGTCCATGTTCTCCATTAATCCCTTTCTGCTTCACTCTCCGAGGCGTCTGTGGTTGACCCCCCAGAGCGCCCCCTGCTTCGGACCAGCAGTGAGGGCCACTCCTCTGGCCATTATGTCCCATACTCTCCTTCTTGTTGAATTATTTTTTTAAAAATCCCAGAAAATACAGTATATCCCCAGTGACATACACATGATGGTGTGTGTGGACATATGCAGACTGTATGTGTGTGCATGCGTGCGTGTGTGTGTGCGTGCGTGTGTGCGTCCGTGCGTGCGTGCGTGTGTGCGTGCGTGTCATGAACAGATTCACCTCAGGTTCCTCGTATTGTATTCTTGAAATTCACTAAAGGCACAAGGCAGTAAGCCAGCTCAGACAGACACGCCAAGACCAGCTCCCTCTGTGTCCCTTACCTGGGTTGCCCCCTCCCTTTCCCTGGTCCCCCTGCCCCCCCAAGCCTGGTATGACCCGACCATAATACTTGTTTTCATTTGTAGCCAACCCCCCCCCTTGTACTTCCCCCATCCAGCCAGGTAGCCTTGTGATGCTGACCCCTAACCCTGACCCTAACCCTGACCCTGACCCTGACCCTGACCCTGACCCAGTCATCCATCCAGCCAGGTATCCCTGTGACCCTAACCCTGACCCTGACCCTGACCCTGACCCTGACCCTGACCCTGACCCTGACCCAGTCATCCATCCAGCCAGGTAACCCAGTGACCCTGACCCTGACCCTGACCCAGTCATCCATCCAGCCAGGTATCCCTGTGACCCTAACCCTGACCCTAACCCTGACCCAGCCATCCAGCCAGCCCAGTCACCCCCAGCTCTCCCTCTGTTTAGCCTTGTGATGCTGACCCCTGACCCAAACCCTAACTCTGGCCCAGCCATCCATCCAGTCCAGTCACCCCAGCTCTCCCTCCCCTCTGTTTAGCCCTGTGATGCTGACCCCTGACCCAAACCCTAACTCTGGCCCAGCCATCCAGCCAGGTAGCCCTGTGATGCTGACCCCTGACCCCTAACCCTGACCCAGTCATCCATCCAGCCAGCCCAGTCCAGTCACCCCAGCTCTCCCTCCCCTCTGTTTTCCACAGACAGTAGAGATGAGAGAGATGGGGCGGGATGGTTACTCGGACAGTGAGAACTTCCTCCCCATGGAAGGGCACGGGAGAGCCGCTTCCATGCCCCGGCTCCCGGCAGACAACCAAGTGAGCACCTTCATCCTTTCACTCTCCTCCTCCTTTTCCTCCTCCTTTCCTTCCTTCATGCCTCCCTCCCTCCTTCCTTCCTTCCCTCCTTCCTTCCTTCCTTCCTTCCTTCCTTCTTACCTACCTCCTCCCTCATTTCTTCCTTTTCCACTTCCTTCGTTCCTGTGTTTCCGTCCTCTCCTCATCACTTCATTCCTTCCTTCCTTCCTGTCCCCTCTGTCTTCTCTTTTTTTCTCCTCTTGTTTTCTGAGCCATCCACCCCCCCCCCACCCCCCACCCCCAACCCTTCCTGTGTCCTTGGATGGCTCATCCCCTTCATCACCTCTGCCTCTGTGTGCGAGAAAGAAACAAAACCAGGACAATACCACAAGGGGAAAAAAACCGCACAGTCGACGACGCGCAGATGTCCATTTTCACCAAAAGCACAGCTTGCCTATGAGCACACTACTTAAAATACTCTTACCTAGATGGTGGTTAAGAAAGCATATTACTACCAAGCAGGAGAAGTGCCTGATACACATAACTAACTACCCCGATTGTTCACTCAAGTGTGCAGATTGAACGCTATTTCAAATCTTACGGAAGCAGTGGGGGGAGAACAAACTGTGTCTCAGGGAGAGGAGTGGGTGGGGGGAAGAGGAGGAGGGAGGGGGAGGTAATTACAGTGATTTGCCAACGTACGTCGGAATCATTTCCTGTAAGCACGGTTACCATGGCAGCAGCAGGAGCCAACAGGAGACGGCAGGTGGTGCATCACTTGCCGGAACATTCAACTAATGTATTGGAAAGGAGAGGAGGATGTGTCTCACCGGGGAAAAACTGCCACACACATACACACACATACACAAACACACATACGTAATAGACACTTATCTATTATATAATACACTATGCTATACTATACTATACTATACTATACTATACTATACTATACTATACTATACTATACTATATTATACTATACTATTCTATACTATACTGTACTATACTATACTATACTATACTATACTATACTAGACTAGACTATACTATACTATACTAGACTATACTATTCTATACTAGACTATACTATACTATAGTATACTATACTATAGGCCTACTATAGTGTGTTATACAGTATACTTACCTGTTATGTACTACACTATGTATACTACACAGGGGTGGAAAAGTAACTAAATACTTTTACTCAATATTGTACTTAAGTAGCTTTTATGAATACTTTGTACTTTTTAAGTAATTTTTAAAATTAATACTTTTACTTGTACTTGAGTACATTTTGACCCAAGTACTTTACTCAATTACATTGGAACCTGGCCTGAGTACTGAGTAAAAAAAAATGACTGAGAGACAAAATGCCATGCACAATAATGCCACAATCTGCCGTAAATGCAAGATTGTGCAGGATGGCACACAGCATTTCCACTATTTTACTATCTTGTATCAATGTATTGGATGATGGCTGGTGCCAAGCAAGAGATAGAGGTTATGGAGGACGATATTCAAGAAAAATAAACATGACATTCTCAAGAGGAAAGCTAATTAAAAGTAACTAAGTACTTTTACTCAAATTACATTTTAAGTGAAGTACTTTTTTACTTTTACTTGAGTGGATTTTTAGATAGGTACTTTTACTTGTACTTGAGTAGAATTTAGGCAAAGTAAAGATACTTTTACTTGAGTACACATTTTCTGTACTCTTTCCACCTCTGATACTACACAGTATGCTAATACTATAGGATACTATACTATACTATACTGTAATATACTAATATTATTCTATATTGGCAGGCTCAATGTTCCACTATACCAATATACTATACTACTATACTATTTTTGTAACATACTGTATTGTTATAGGTAAACTGTACTGTGATGTACTGTAAATGCATTATAGAAATGTGTAATACCATATCATATATTCCAAATATCATCTGTTTGATAAAAAGACATGGAGATGTTTCTTAAAAGCATCTAAATGTTTGGTTGTGATGGTTTATAAGCCATACTCTGCATACCTGCGTATGGTATATGCAGTTCCTATGAAATGCATCCCCAGCGTTTTCCTCATATAAATATTTGAATGCATGTATAAAACTCCAGTGACATCCTCTTCCCCTGTAGTGACTCAAAAATAATACGAGTTTTTATTGCATTTGCATGAGATTATAAATCAACCCGGTTCAATGACTTCAGCTTGAAGTGTTGAATTCAGGAGTTCCATCGTGTGTTTACTGTAGACTAAGTACCAATGCTTGATGTAGTTCCAATAGAACCTAATGGTCCTCCCCCACTTTAACACTTAATCCCTTTAGTAGTACCAGAGATTCTTTAAGCATAGAGATATGCCAACATAATAGGTTTCTATGGGCACCTAACGTGACCAGGTTCCGGTCTACCTAAAGGGGCGTGTCATAATGCTCCTAGAATGAATAGAACAGTCCTTAGGTCTGCCTAAAGGGGGATTTCCCCCCCTCCCCCTTGCGACTGTAGAAACCCGGAAACAATGGGCCAGCGGAACCTCTCTCTTATCTACTCTCTCTGGTAGTACTGCCTTAATACAGTGGGTAATCCTGATTTACAAACCTGATTAGTCAATCCCCAGTATGTTTGCTAGAGCAGCCCACCATGCCATGCATGCAAGCATAGCAGGCACATGCTGAACTGCACTGTGCTGTGCAATACAGTACCTACTGTACATACTAACATAGGAACCTGTATAGATATTAGGTAGATAGATAGCAGGAACTCGTGCTTGCACACTCATCATCATCATCATCCCCATAGCTTCCCCTGCCATTTCTCTTCTCCATTGACTCTACAGTGGAGGGAGTCTGC
>NC_085858.1:43223542-43248542 GCF_034702125.1 Engraulis encrasicolus | reverse complement strand
GGAGGAGTTCCCGATTTTTCGGGAGCTCAGAAACAATATTTGCATTGCTCTTGACCTGACTAGTAGCAACACTGAAGGTGTTGCGTCACTAGGAGGGCACGGCCTGGCTACCCTGTACCAGCAGGGCGGGCATAACCTCTCTACCTACACCTGTACCAGCAGGGCGGGCATAACCTCTACCTCCGTGTGGATTTCAGGAGCGTTTCATTTAAATGTAATTAAATGAAGGCACTTCAAAGCGTTGTAGACTGCAGGACTGATACACACAACAGTCAATAAAAGGCTGTTCAGTGTCTGACTGCCTGCATTGCCTTATGACCGATGACATTTTTCCCTTGCTTTCAGTAAGAATGTGATGCATTGCAATGCATTGTAGTATCCCACTGAATCGATTCGAAGCGAATCGTTACCTCCATAATGGTAATTGAATCGAATCGTAAGGGCAATGCTAATGCACACCACTATCTACCCCCCCTCCCCCCCTCCTGTACCAACAGGGCTGGGCACGGACCTGAGCACCACCACCCAGTCAGGAGACCTACCGCCCAAGGAGAAGGACCGCGGCGACAGGGACCGCGACCGGGACCGCGGGCGTGCCAAGGACCGCAAGCACCACCACCATCACCACCACCACCACCAGAGCTCGCTGGAGAAGGAGCGCTACACGCCCGACCGGCCCGACTACGGCCACCGGCAGCCCCGCGGCGACAGGGACCACCGCTGGTCCCGCTCTCCCAGCGAGGGCCGCGACTGCATGCCCCATAGACAGGTGCGCGCACCAGCACGGCATACATACGATAAGATAACGTTACACTTAGCTGACGCTTATTTATTATACAAAGCGACTCACACTTATTTTAAGCACAGGGCATTGGTTACAGTCCCTGGAGCAGCGTGGGGTTAGGTGCCTTGCTCAAGGGCACGTCAGCCATGGAGTGTGGTGGGGAGTGGTGGTAAGGGTGGGATTCGAACCTGCAATCCTCTGATCCAAAGCCCATCTCCTTAACCACTAGACCATGGCTGCCCCCAATTATAAGAGAAGATAAAACTTTAGATAAGATAAAGATTTAGATAAAGATTCAGATAAGATAAGATAAGATAAGATAAGATAAAACTTTGTTTGTTACACATGAAAACAGAAAATTGTCTTTGGCATGGCTCCAGTCACTCTCCCAGACATTAGACAAGACTTGACAAAACAGGACAAAACAAGACAAGACAAGACATGCATGCTGAGGCTGGATGGCTGGTACATACAGTGTGCATATCAATACAGTATATTCACAATATTATATTGTATTTGAGAGGCTCTGTTTTCAAAAGGGCTACAACTACCTTGAATTGTTTACATACATTGCACTGATGCATCCAAATACACACATTTACTGTATGTATGGTATGATTCATGCCTGGCTAATTGGGAGTAATGCTTTGGTTTCAGGGGTATTACGTATATTCTACATGTTAGATTGCATTGGTGTAATTAACGATCCCAGTAACTCCTGTCATGATTTTGTACTTACTAACATGTACTGTATATACAAAATAATGTTATATACTTACAGTAGCTATTTTAGGCTCTACTAGTCCGCATTCATTTATCAGGAATGGCATCTAATCAGAGTCTATGTAGTGAGCCAGTAGTTCCACAACATAGCATTTCAGAACATTTTCCTTCAGAAACGAGCATGCTTATAATAGCGGTTAAAGAGGAAAATGGTTCATTTTATGTAACACACACACACACACACACACACACACACACACACACACACACACACACACACACACACACACACACACAGTCCTCTACAGTCACTGAAAGCAGTAAGAGAACCCACTGAACCTCATTTTCTGTGATGCACTGTGTAAACCAACCACTAGATGGCGTGCAATGAATACTGTACTATGCACACACAGGCACGCAGGACTTGCTAGTGCAGTAAGGTTCTTTCTGCTGTTGCCCAATATGATTCTGCTCAGTGTTTTAGTATTTACCTTAGCATAACATAATTAACATAATCTTAGTTTCCCTCATTTTTGGGTTTGTACATAGTTACAAATGAATACATTTTGTATGTAATTTCGTAAAATGTGAAGTATATCCAAAGAGTATAGCTGTAAGATTACTATTACAAAGATTGGCTCAGCTTTAAAAAAAATATTTAGGCTAATTGCTAACCCCTATTTCCTATTAAATCCCTACTCTCGGAACAGTTTGAATGTATCTTAAAGCAATCCGTACATTATATGGTCAAAGGTGGTATCTGCCTATCTGGTTACACACATCAGAACAGGGATGAGGTCCCCCCCCCTCTCTCTCTCTCTCTCTCTCTCTCTCTCTCTCTCTCTCTCTCTCTCTCTCTCTCTCTCTCTCTCTCTCTCTCTCTCTCTCTCTCTCTCTCCTTTCATCTCTCCATCTCTCTCTTTTCCCTCTCTCTCACCCTCTTTTCATCTCTCTCTCTCTCTCTCTCTCTCTCTCTCTCTCTCTCTCTCTCTCTCTCACCCTCTTATCATCTCTCTCTTTCTTGCCTCACTCTTTCTCTCTTCCTTCCTCTGTACAATGTCTTTCATGTGTCTTGTATATTTCATGAAGCTTTGTATACAACCACACACACAAAAGACACACACACACACACACAAAGGCACGCGCACACACACACACACACACACACACACACACACACACACACACACACACACACACACACACACACACACACACACACACACACACACACACACACACACACAGAGAGAGAGAGACACACACATGCAGACTGTCAAGGCTACTATGACAAAGAGCAGGATGTGACTTGTCTCGTCCTCACCAGCAGCAGTATCTCAGCAGCACTGAGCGGGCTCCCTGGCCGACCGTGTGTCTTTACTTTACTCTCACCCATTCGCTCATTCGCGCACACACACACACACACACACACACACACACACACACACACACACACACACACACGCACACACACACACACACGCACACACACACACACACACACACACACACACACACACACACACACACACACACACACACACTAAAATCTCTGCAATTGTTTCATGGTGCAGCTTTGGCCAGGTTTCAACTTGTCTTCTCTCCCTCCCTCCTTCCTCCTCTTGTTCTTCTTTCTCTTGTTATTTCCTTTTTTTCTTTTCGTGTCTTCTTTTTGCTCTTTGTACAAAATGTTGCTTCTATATGTAATTTTGGTCACAAAAATGTTTCTCCCATTGTTTGTGTGTGTTTTGTCGTCTGTTGTTTTGTCTTGGAATGTTTTGTTCGCTGTGTGTTTTATATGTCTTGTATGTGTGGCATTTTTTCTCTTGCGCTTGCTTATGCTTGTGCTATTCCTCATTCCTCCACCACAAATATTTCCCTCCCTCCTATTTCCCCTCTTCCTCCTCCTCATCCTTCCCCTCTTCCTCCTCCTAATCTTCCTCCTCCTCATCTTCTTCCTCCTCTTCCTACCCCACTTCCTCCTCATCATCTTCCTCCTCCTCATCTTCCTCCTCCTCCTCATCCTACCTCTCTTCCTCCTCCTCATCCTACCCCTCTTCCTCCTCATCATCTTCCTCCTCCTCATCTTCCTCCTCCTCATCATCTTCCTCCTCCTCATCTTCCTCCTCCTCATCCTACCTCTCTTCCTCCTCCTCATCCTACCCCTCTTCCTCCTCCTAATCTTCCTCCTCCTCATCTTCTTCCTCCTCTTCCTACTGCTCTTCCTCCTCCTCCTCCTCTTCCTCCTGACTCCCTCATCCTCTTCTCTCATCCTTGTGTATATGTGTATGTGTATGTGTGTGTGTCGCTCCTTTTCTCAAACACATGGTGTTGTTGGTTTTGGTTTTGGTTTTTAATTTTGGTCGGTCCGTTTTTGGCTTTTCATTTGCCTTGTGTTGACTGTGTGTTTGGTGTAGGGCAGTAGTTCAGTCAGCGGCAGTCCTGTCCCCTCCACCTCGGGGACTAGCACGCCCCGCCGCGGCCGCCGCCAGCTGCCCCAGACCCCCGCCACGCCCCGGCCACACGTCACCTACTCCCCCGTGGTCCGCAAGGCCGGCAGCCGAGACCACCTGGAAGGAGGAGGACGTGGAGAGAGAGGAGGAGGAGGAGGAGGAGGAGGGGAGAGGGAGAGAGGCGGCACGCCTCCGCAGGTGGTGCGCCAGTCCTCCACCGGCGGCACCCCCACCCCGCGCCGCTACTCTCCCTCCAGCTCGGGCGACCCGCCCCCAGGTCCCCCTCCCGGCGGACAGCCCCACCACCACCACCACCACCATCACCACCACCAGCAGCCGCAGCAGCAGCAGCAGCAGCAGCAGCAAGGGCAGCCTCCCCACCCGCCGTCGCACCACGGCTCCCCGCGGCAGGGCCGCCACGGGCCCCCCCCTCAGCAGCAGCAGCGCTGGGGGCCCTCGCCCCCGCCCCCCATGGACGGCAACATGGAGGAGGGCGACGGCATGTTCTACGAGGACGAGGAGGAGGACTATGAGTACCGCGAGCGCCAAGAGCCCCCCGCCTACGAGCAGAGCCCCCCCACGCCACAGCAGCAGCAGCAGCAGCAGCAGCAGGGCAAGCCGCACCCCAACCACCCACACCCACACCAACCGCACCCCAACCACCCGCACCAACACCCGCACCCACCGCACCCCAACCACCCGCGCTCGCCCAGGACTGCCCGCCACAACATGGCGCCCCAGCAGCAGCACCAGGGTCACCCCCCGCCGCAGCAGCAGCAGCAGCAGCAGGGCCAGCAGGGGCCCCCCGGGGGGCCTCGACGCATGCCCAACGGGTACCGGTCCTCCTCGCCCTCCCCGCACCACCATCACCATCACCACGGTGGCGGAGGCGGCGGCGGAGGACAGCCTCCCCACCCCGGAGCTCACAAGCCCCCTCCGCACGGGCCGCCCCGCCCCGGGCCCAGGGGGAAGGGCCTCCACGAACACCCCTTCAGCGAGACCGACGAGGACGACTGCTGCTAGCCTCAGGGGAGCGGGGGAGGGGAGGGGAGGGGAGCTCCTCCAGAGCAGGGCAAGGAGAGGGACCCGAGACCCGAGACCCGGGACCCACAACCCACACATACAGTATACATACACATACACAAACACAGGAAGGGGAACCGGGGATGTGGGGACCTGAGACTTCAGCTCTCTGATCTCTGTTAATACTCAACTTGACAGACAGACAGACAAGCAGACAGACAGACAGACAAGCAGACAGACAGACAGACAGACAGACTGACAGACATTTAGACGTGGGCATGAATGGTCCAGTCCCTGCCCTGGACAGCCCTGTCTACTCTGCGCTGGATGGGAGAATCAAGGCATGATGTAATGTCCTCCTTTCCCTCTCTCTCTCTCTCTCTCTTGCTCTCTCTCTCTCTCTCTCTCTCCTAGCTCTCTCTCTCCTAGCTCTCTCTCTCTCTTGCTCTCTCTCACTCTGTCTCTCCTGTCCTGTCTGTTTGGGCTCTCTTCTTTACCCCTGCCGTGACGTCTGCTGTTCTCCACTGGGGTGAACCTGAAGCAGATGTGGGTGGTGGTGGGTGGCTGGACTGAGGGAATGGGGTGGGGTGGGTGGGTGGCTGTGGGGCGTGATTGTTTTGGGTGTGGGGAAGGAATGTCAGGGAGGGATGGGGAGGGAGCGGGAATACAGTAGGGTGGGAATGTATGTAGTAAACCATTAGCATTGAAAACATTGTGAAACGTAGCTCGTCTGAATGGGACAAATAAACTGAATATTCAAACAAATACACTCACACCCTGAGAGGATTGAGTTGTATTGTCTGATGTCAACTGTCAAAAATGACATTTATGGACAGAAACAACAACTAACAAAACTGAGAACAAACAAACAACAAGGAAGTAAAAAGAGAAGAAAAAAAAATTGAACATAAAAAAGAGGTTAAAGACACCCGAGCAAAAGAGGAAGACTGACCAATTTTCTTCTGTGTTGGATTAACTTTTACGTTCCTGATTTAGTTTGAATTTTTTGTTGTTTTTTTGTTTTTCTTTCCTTTTTTGGCTTTTGAATGAACAGGATCTCAGCCTATTGCAAAAACCAACTGTGACGTTGGCTAATATTGATGAGTTCTATCATCTCTGTTTACTGTTAATAATGAGTTTGCAGTGGGCGTGCCTGGTGCCTGTGTACCTTGACATGTTTTGGGACTGACTGGATTCTATGGGGAGGGGGGGTTGTGTTGAGGGTGGGGTGGGGCGGGGTGGGGGGGAGCAGAGGTTGCTACACCCTGACTTGCATGGGGTCATGGGAGAAAGAGGGGGGGGGGGGGGAGGAGGAGGGAAGGGGGTGGCTTGTCGACCCTCCCAATATAGCCTCTAATACCTCTTCCCCCCTTATCTTGGGAGAAAAAAAGAAGAATAAAAAAAGCAAAAGAAAACTAATCAAAAAAGGGGAGGAAAAAAAGAAACACATTTTTCTTCTCTATTTCTTCTACTCCTTGGATTCTTCCTCTTCTACTTCTTCGAAACATCGGAGCTAGATTCTTCAGTTGCACTGCTCAACTTCCTTTGAACTCTAGTATAACACTCCTGTGGACCTGCATGATCAACACAAAAAAAGAAGATGAATAATATTGATAATAATAATAATAATAATGAAGATGATGATGATGATAAGAATAACAAATAATAATATTAACAAAAAAAACAAAAAGATTATCTTTACTTGGATGATGGGGGAGGGGAAATGTTCCTTGGTCTTATTGTTTTGTCTGTGAAGTTCTCTCTCTCTCCACGTATCCTTTCTCTCTCCATCTCTCCTACCCGAGCGAAAGCGAATTGGCTCAGAGAGACTCTCATCTTCATTTGTATACTCTGGTGAACTGCAGTATGAGAGGGCTATGAGGAAGCTAGGAGGAGGCCAGAGGCCCCTAATTGGGCTATGAGGAGGAAGAGGCCCCTGATTGGGCTATTAGGAGGAAGCTATGAGCAGGAAGAGGCCCCTGATTGGCCTATGAGGAGGCAAGCGGCCTCTGATTGGGCTATGAGGAGGCAAGGGGCCCCTGATTGGGCTATGAGGAAGCCAGAGGCCCCTGATTCCATCCAGCTAAGGAATCAGAGGAGACAGGAGGAGGGCGGGGCCTGGCGATGATGATGACAGACTAGACTAGGTGTCCATTCCGTGCCAAATAACCAAAAGAAAAGCCAGTGAGATGCGCTTGTGAGATGAGATGTGGATCAATCTACCTGAACAGCACAATTCATTTTGAAAAAGAAAACTTGTGGGTTGTGTGAATATTTCAGAGTGTTTTCTTTACTACATATGTAGTAAAGTAGTTTGTGGTCTTGGACATTTGTTCTTTAGCACAAAGATGCCTAGCCCGTAAGCACACATGCGCACACCAAACACACACACACACACACACACACACACACACACACACACACACACACACACACACACACACACACACACACACACACACACACACACACACATATATATATATGAAATGCTGACATAACATTGTCATATAACAATGTGAAATAAAGGTTTTAAAAACTCCTCTCTCCAAACATTCCTGGTCGCTCAGACCAACATTATTGAAGCATGGGTAGTTTTATATTGTTGCTCAGTTGTTTTTTTTAAAAACCAGAATAGCAAGGCCATAGTCGTTGGTACAGCTGTTATAGCATGTATTGGCTGCATATCACACAAATACACACACACATACACATTTATATATATATAGGCCTACATATTAAATACATAATTCTTTATATTAGATTTATGACTCTGTTATGTTGGCATTGCAAACGGACACACTGAAGGAGTGCTTCCAAACAGAACCTCTGAAGCGTTGTGTCTTGGCTTGTGGACTATCTTTTTTTTTTAACCTTTTCTTCCTCCCATCTTTCGCATGTGTCTTACGTCTTCCAGATGTGAAGATGAATGGAGAGAGAGAGAAAGAGAGAACGGATGTGGAAAAAAGAGAGAGGACCTCTCCATCTTCAGAATTGATTTGTTGTCAATGATGTTTAGGGCTTTGTAGAAGATTAATGGTGATGATGATGGTGATATAAAACTGGTGATGTTAATCCTGATAGTGGTTATAATGATTAAGATGATGAATATGATGATAATGATGCGGAAAAATATGACTAGACATTGTTTAAATGCTCTTGCCTTTTGTGTTTATGTTTTTATACTGTTTCCATTTTCTTTCTTTCTACCCTTTTCCTGCTGTGCTCCTTCCATCGGTGGCCATTTTGTTTCGTTGGGCAGCGGGCGAGGGAGAGGTGTGTGGAGTTCTGTGTGACTGCTGCATTGTGGGGAAACGGTTTCCATCCATTTCTTTACGCCCCCAATGTCGCCATGCAGCCTTGAGCACCCTGAGCTACTGTAAGACAAACCCCCCCCCCCCCTTATCCATTTACCTCCTCGCTGGTAGCCAACTGCATGATCCTAACTGATCCACGGCCATCCATCCATTTTTTTTCCTTAAAAATAGCAAGATAAAGACAAAAAAAGGAATTAATATCTGGGGACCTTTAGCATGACTTTCCAAAAGGAACAATATATTTTTGGAGACACATTCACCTCCCCCCCCCCCTGTGGTATCGTGAACGACAAAAAAATGAACCAAAAAAAAGCAAACTGTGTGCTAAGGGCAGGCAGGCGTGACACTGACAGACAACCACTGAGCTCCACCATCATCCCCCTCGGCTGTCCCAGTGTTGGGCATCGCTACCTTTACCTTCCGTGTTTTTACTCACTCAAGAAAACACCTGAAGTTATTTGGTTTTGGTTTTGTTTTTTGTTTTGTTTTGTTTTTGCTGTTTTCATCATGATTGTTGTTGCCGTCATGGTTACTCTACTGTACACTTGGGAGTAGGACTTAGGTGTCTTTCACCAATGGTGCACCACTTCTGTGTTCAGGACATGTAACACAGCCAATCAAAAACTGCACAGGACATGTAAACACAGCCAATCAAATTGCATGGGAGAAAACAATGACCAGGCCTTTTCTGCCAAAAACCTCTTGTGTCTCCTTTTCATCTTTTATTGCTGTGTGTTCAAAAAGTCGGGTATACGGTGTGCTCTTGAAAAAAACTCCTGCACACTGACCATTTCGCTGTTTTGCTTTTCTTCTTTTTCTTTGCTTTTTTTTCTTTAAAACACAACGTTTCGGTCAACATTTCGTCTTTTCCTAGACCGAAACGTTGTGTATTAAAGAAAAACAGCGAAATAGTCAGTGTGCGGGAGTTTTTTCAAATTGTCTGCTGAGTGACCCATGGGCCATCTCTGATGCACCTGCCAGCTGAGGTGTGCGGAAAAATCCAGGGTATATGTTCTTGTCATCATGTCGGTTATATGTGTCAATAGCTGAATGATTTTCACACTATGCATTTACGTATCATGCAATAGAAAAGAGAGACCATTTTGGACAAGAGTTTAAAACAACACACAAATCTGTTATCTATCACATTAATTATGAATATATAAAAACATTCACATATCAAATTCACATAACACGCACCTTCATTAGTCTACCATTAAGGATAAAGTACCCAGCACATCAACAACTGTAAAACATGACACCAAGCATTGTAAAGTTCTCTAGTTTTATCATGAAGGTAGTGACAATGGGCCAGTTTCTAACATTTCAGTGTGCTCCCATTAATTCATGCAGAGACTTATGTAGTCATATGTGTAACTCATGTAGGCTATACTTAGTTTTGTGCCCAACAGGTTATGTCCATAATGAGTCACGACTACCCTAGTAACAGAGAACGTAAAGATAACGTATGACTTTTGGTTCTCTAAAGGTTGGGGTTATTACCAAACCAAAATCTACCACTTAGAAACGTTCCCTTTGGTTACAGTAAAAAACAAGCAGCCATTGGTTCCGGTTCGGTTCTGGATACGTTTCGGATACGTCATTTTTGGTTCTGTTTCGGTTCTCACTGGGTTGCCAGGAAAGTTTAATTTAAGTTCCCAGAACGATATATGTGTGGTTCCCATTCCATTCCCTCGCCGTTCTCTCACCGTACCTTTATTGCTTTTCATGTTTGTTCCCTCATTGTTCCCATATGGTTCCCATAACCTTGATGGTTACATTATAGGTCTGGTCACGTCTGGTTCCCTAGACATGCTCCTGATGTTCCCTCAGCTTTGTTTATACTGTGTTGTTCAGAGCATAAGCAATGATGACTATCCACCCGATTAAATCATATATGTCTACATATTAGTAACAGTATTTCCTCCAGATTGAATCATGTACACAATCTTTTTTTTTTAAATTCCATTTCATTCAACTTGGTTGGGTTGATCTAAGGTTTGGCTGTGCACACAACATCACACAAAATATGTGGTGAGTGAAAGAAATAACTTGAGAACTTGTTACACATTTGCTGGTAACAAGCAGGCCCCTCACAACCAATCTGTCCATCAGCGCCTGGCCAAACCTAATTACTTAGGGCTGGTATATCATGATTCAATTGCTTGCACCTGAAAAACTCCCAATCAATCTGGTCACATGGTACTCTTGAGCCTGTATATAAACCTGGACTGTCAGAGTGCTTTAGTTATTTGCCTGCCTGCCTGCCTGCTGGCTGGTCAGCATGGCACAGCATAGCGCTTGTTTACCTGCTTTGCAAGCAAGCTAATAGCGCTTTTGGCTTATGGCATTTGTTAGCTACATCTTGTGCCTTGCTTTGTGAGCTAGTCAGTAACAGCACATGTTACATTGCTTGCTCCATTGTGCACTTGATGTAGATGGTATGGTTATCTTTTAACTTCATTAAGGAAAACATTTGGTATTAATCCCCACTAGATTGTGTTCATACATGCTCAGCTGATATTTCTCTCACATTGTGGTACAGTATGGCATAGACTGAACTATAAATTATAGACATCATACATGTTATCACCAACTATACACATTACTCTGAGAGAGCAGTGTGGCAAACTGATGCCAGGCGCAGGGTGTTTCAGTCATGGTGGAGGATGGGAGGTGCTTAAGTACCATGATCAGGGTACCTCAACTATGGTGAGAGATAGTGGGGCAGGACCAAAACACATTCACAATAATAACCAAGGTTGGGGGAACATCAGGAGCATATCTAAGGAACCAAATATGCAACCAATAAGGTTAAGGGAACCATATGGGAATGGCAAGGCAACAAACATGACATGAACAGGAAAAAAGTGACGGTGAGAGAACAATAAGGGAACGGAATGGGAACTACACATATAACATTCTAGGAACGAAAATTAAACTTTCCTGCCAACCAAGTGAGAACGGAAAAATAACCAAACATGACTCTCTGGGGACGTACCCAGAACTAAACTGGAACCAAGGGCTTGTGTTCCAGGAACCTTCGTAGAACTAAAAATTGTTAGTAGGGTAACACGTAAACATGCTCAAACACATATAATAGGCCCTACAGTAGCTTCCCCGGAAGCTGAGTCACTCACTGTAGTTTGTTGGCACTGTGGAGACCACCTGTCTATGGATTATCACAATTCCTTTTAACATCACTATTAACAATGAAATTGACAAAGGATGACACATGGACGTGTTACAGCATCTCCTCTTCCTGTGCTGAGGAGTGACTACGGAGAGGCAGTGCACTATCCACAGCCTTACAGGTGAGTCACACTGAACCCTATACTGTAGACAGGGTCGGATTAATGCAGAGGCTAGATATGGCTGCAGCCTAGGGGCCCCCACCTGCCAGGGGGCCCCTGATTCGCCAAAAGTGGAAAATGGCAAAATTGTGACAAGATGCAATGCTGGAAAATGAATCTATCGTGTTGTGTACAGTTAGAGGACGAGTTATGCTTAATTCCTACCTCGTAATTATGACACTATCTATGTAAATTTGTCTTGAAATTTGCCTTTTGGGGGGCCCCACTGCAACCTGTAGCCTAGGGGCCCCAGGCCATCTTAATATGGCCTTGACTGTAGATGTAATGACTTACTCAAAAATGACACAAGGGCTCAGCCGTGGCTCTAACAGCTGGGTATTGGGCTGTTACGTGGGTGACCCGGGTTCGATTCCCGGCCTGGGTCGTTTCCTGGTCCTTCCCCGTCTTTCTCTCCCACTTCGCTTCCTGTCTCTCCTCCACTGTCCTATCCGAAAGATAATAAAAAATCCCCCAAAAACTTTGGAAAAAATGACACATGGATACAAGGATAGTTTATTGGTCACAGACACAGAGTCACTTTGTGACCAATAAATTAACCTAGTGAAGATTCACGTATTGAGGTGACTTGGTCTGTGGAAAAAGGAAAATGTATTAAGAGTTCACGATGTGGATGGCATGGTGGACTATTTTTTTCACTGGCATTCCCTAACATGTTTGAAAGCAAAATATGGCGTCTGTCATTACCATTTTGTGAATGAAAGAAAAAAAATAGATACAGTATACAAAATGCCTAATAAATCACAGCAAAACCCATGTTTCACTACAAAACTTGTTATGGAATTCCAGTGAACACCACTAAACTCTTGGTGAGTGGCGCATTCTTGAAAACAAATGTGTAGGCTGGTTTTAAGAACAGATTTGGACATGTCCATAGATGGCCATGATGAAGCCAGTTGAGGCAAAAATCCAAAAAAGCCAAATAATGGAGACACCAGGAAAACATTAAAACAATTGGGGAGGACCACTCCACTTTATTTCAGAGAAGGGGCTAAATGTTAAAAATAGTGCACTTGTCCTTAAATATCAGAATCTGTAACAGAATCAGCTCAATCTGAACAGTGGGCCTAATTGCTACAGCCAGGGAGATTCTGAGAACAACGTGTGGGTGGTCTGAATCATTAACATAAACACAGGGTTCCTTGATATGCATCTGTGAGAGCATGTCCTTGTATGCAGGTAAAAACACCCACATTCTTTGCCCGCCGTGCAGGCCATTTATGGTTCTTCCTGTGTGTGCCACCATCAGTCCCTTCAGTATGTACCACCTTCAGTCCCACTCACAATGGTGGCAGAACACAATGTGGTGAGAATGTCATTTCTTATACAGGAAGTGACAGCCATTTCGCACTGTCTAACTTTATAGAGTGCATGACTATTGTATTACAGTGTGTGTGCGTGCGCACGTGCGCGTGTGTTACTACTGTTAATGAACCTACCATACCAGTGCAGCAGAAAACACTGGAGATGGTTGTGTGTGAATATCCCAGTACATAACCAGTTTCTGAATTAGTCAAAACAGTCAGGCACCAACAACCATACCACATTCAAAGTCACCTAAATCACCTTTCTCTCCCATTCTGATGCTCGTTTTGAACTGCAGGTGATCTGATCTTTCTGATCATGTCTACTTGTCCAAATGCATTGAGTTGCCACCATGTGATTGGTTGATTAGACATTTGCATCAATGGCCCTGCCGTGGCCTAACTGTAGGGCCCTGGGTTACTACACTGGCAACCCGGGTTCGATTCCGGCCCGGGTCATTTGCCAACCCTTCCCCGTCTCTCTCCTCACTCGTTTCCTGTCTCTCCTCCACTGTCCTGTCAAAATATAAGGCAAAAAAGCCCTAAAAAAAAAGAAAGAAAGAAATTTGTGTCAGTGAGCAGTTGGACGTGTGCCTAATAAAGTGTCAAGTGAGTGTACATATGTAAAAAATGGAGCCTGTTCAATGCACATGTCACACACCCTGAATAACCAAATATTTTCATTCAGGTGCACCGTGTCAGATGGTGGCGCAGGTTGGCCAGCGTAGGTATTGCAATTATGCAGCTCATTGAAACTGTGCTGCCTTTTACCAAATTTGATCTTTTCATGAATATTTTCTAAATATGAAACCAATATTTACTCCACTTGATTTCATAGAAGGGGCTAAATGTTAAAAATAGTCCACTTGTCCTAAAATATCAGAATCTGTAACAGAATCAGCTCAATCTGAACAGTGGGCCTAATTGCTACAGCCAGGGAGATTCTGAGAACAACGTGTGGGTGGTCTGA
Organism: Engraulis encrasicolus; assembly: GCF_034702125.1. Classification (NCBI taxonomy): domain Eukaryota; kingdom Metazoa; phylum Chordata; class Actinopteri; order Clupeiformes; family Engraulidae; genus Engraulis; species Engraulis encrasicolus. Next base: position 43,234,597 of record NC_085858.1, on the reverse strand, counting down.
ATCATTAACATAAACACAGGGTTCCTTGATATGCATCTGTGAGAGCATGTCCTTGTATGCAGGTAAAAACACCCACATTCTTTGCCCACCGTGCAGGCCATTTATGGTTCTTCCTGTGTGTGCCACCATCAGTCCCTTCAGTATGTACCACCTTCAGTCCCACTCACAATGGTGGCAGAACACAATGTGGTGAGAATGTCATTTCTTATACAGGAAGTGACAGCCATTTCGCACTGTCTAACTTTATAGAGTGCATGACTATTGTATTACAGTGTGTGTGTGTGTGTGTGTGTGTGTGTGTGTGTGTGTGTGTTACTACTGTTAATACTGAACCTACCATACATACCAGTGTCGCAGCAGAAAACATTGGAGATGGTTGTGTGTGAATATCCCAGTAGATAACCAGTTTCTGAATTAGTCAAAACACCTAAATCTCACCTAAATCACCTTTCTCTCCCATTCTGATGCTCGTTTTGAACTGCAGGTGATCTGATCTTTCTGACCATGTCTACCTGTCCAAATGCATTGAGTTGCCACCATGTGACTGGTTGATTAGAAATTTGCATCAATTGCCCTGCCGTGGCCTAACGGTAGGTCCCTAGGTTACTACACTGGCGACCCGGGTTCGATTCCGGTTCTTGTCATTTGCTGATCCTTCCCCATCTCTCTCCCCACTCATTTCCTGTCTCTCCTCCACTGTCCTGTCAAAAATATAAGGCAAAAAAGCCCTAAAAATATATATTTTTTAAAAAGAAAGAAAGAAATTTGCGTCAGTGAGCAGTTGGACGTGTGCCTAATAAAGTGCCAAGTGAGTGTACATATATAAAAAATGGAGCCTGTTCAATGCACACGTCATACACCCTGAGTAACCAAATATTTTCATTCAGGTGCACCGTGTAAGATGGTGGCGCAGGGTGGCCAGCGTAGGTACTGCAATTATGCAGCTCATTGAAACTGTGCTGCCTTTTACCAAATTTGATCTTTTCATGAATATTTTCTAAATAATAAACCAATAATTACCAGTATAACCAAAGCACAGTAAGTTTTGCTGATAAAAATGTGGATTTCTGGAAATTCAAAATGGCGGACCATGGAGAAGATCCCCCTTTTCATGTATCCTCCTTTTTCTCAGTCATATTGAACACTCAGAATGTGATGGTGTATTTGTTAAAAAGGTAACATTTGTGAATGGGCATCATGGATTCTGGAAATGAGCTACTAACAATATTACACGGTGCACCTTTAAGAAGGTAAGTATGTCACATCAGCACATTGGCAGTGCACACTAGCGGCCTATGCAACCTTGTATGGAAGTCTCTTTAGATATCGGTAAAGTAACAGGGCAATAGTGAATTACATAGTGAGGTCACCAACAGGCCACAGGGACAACATGTGGCCACATGAGAGTGCTCCCATCATGGTGAGATGAATACCAACTCGTCCACTGACTGCTCTAGAAACACTACCATATATAAATCTATAATCTTTTTCTTTATTTCTTAATGTGAGGTAATTAAAGAAGCATTTATTTATTAGCATATAAGATACTGTATTTCATAATGCTGCCAGTTACTCACCCTGGAGATAAACATTTTGCTAAAGGCTACAACAGGAACTGAATATCCAAATCTGGCCTAAGGCATTCACAAAATTGGATTTTTACCATGGCTTCAAAGCATGTTGATATGAAATCAAAATTAAATGGTAAATGGACTGCATTTATATAGCGCCTTCCCACTCCTTCGAGCACTCAAAGCGCTTTACATTGTATGCCTCACATTCACCCATACATTCCCACACCGGTGGCCGTGGCTGCCACGCAGGGTACCACCCTGCCACCAGGAGCAACTTGGGGTTAAGTATCTTGCTCAAGGACACAACGATGGAGTCAGGCCAAGTGGGGCTCGAACCTGCAACCTTTGGGTTGCCGAACTGCTCCTCTACCACCTGAGCTACCACCGCCCACAAAATTACTACCACAAATGCACCTATATATTTTCAATCACACCTATCTTATGAACACGTAAATGCAAGGCCACTAGCTGCGTCTTGCTAATGGGGCAATGCTCTCTTCTCTTCTTTCCTTCTATTCGTGTGATTTTTCTTCCTGTGCGCCAAATTGAAGATCATCCATAAGTAGTCCTCAACCTCATTAGTTATTGACGTTGTCATATGATAAATGTTCTTCTGAAGCAGTATTTAACCCAGGCTCATTAGGCCTGTAACAGACACCACGCCAGGTGAAAGTGTTAGTGGAGACGTCTCCCTCTAAAGAGCCTGGAGGTGAGGGGTGGTGGTGGTGGTGGAGAGTTTTGCATTTGTTTGTCAGTAGCAGCGTGTGTAGTGTGTGTGTGTGTGTGTGTGTGTGTGTGTGTGTGTGTGTGTGTGTGTGTGTGTGTGTGTGTGTGTGTCGGGGGTGTCTCAGGTCGTGTTTCACTGGGGGAAGTATGGTAGTCTCACTGGAGGCCAGCTGACAGGAGATACCACTTCCCTTCAGCCAGAACAATAGCCTGTCAGGGCGGATGCATTCCTTTAACCTCCCTCCCTTCCTCCCACCCTGCACCCCTCTGGGAGGCTGTCTGACTCCCACATGGGACTCGCACAGACAGACAGCCGCATTACCCCACTCCGCCCTCCCCCGTCAGTGGCTGCTTCCCCTTACCCATATCCACACCCGCACCCACACAGGCACCCCCATACCCACACAGGCACCCCGCTTGACCCACCCCCATCAGTGTCTGCTAGCTAGCCAATACCCTCATCCAGGGTGCGATTTGTAGGCGGGCATGGGGGGGGGTTGTTCTGGTCTTCTGGTCTTGATATCGCCGCTTTTCTACATGATTTTATCACAGTTAAATGTAATTCCATTGATAATGTTTACAATATGAAACATATCCCCCTTTCTGGTTTTCCGGCAAATCGCAGCCTGCCCTCACCCGCACCCCCATACCCACATGCACCCCCATTCGCCCAGCCTCACCAGTGCCTGCTAGCCCATACCCACATCCGCACCCGCACAGGCACCCCCATACCCACATGAGCGCCCATTCGACCACCCTCAGTAGTGGTGCCTGCTAGCCAGATGTGCGGATGCATGAAGTGCCTCGTCCTTCCTCCCTCCCTCGCCTCTATTAATACCCTTCCGCCGCACACACATTCCACTGACTGTCCTGCTTCCTGCCACCCCCTTCCCTTCCCTGCGCTGCTCCTCACACACACACACACACACACACACACACACACATCCCCTGCCCAGCCTCTCTCATGTGGCTTTGTTTAATAAAATAAAGTAATAAATAAAAAGGGTATTGAACACAATCATGAGGGGTGTGCTATGTAACACTTTGTTTCAACAAGGCAACTGTCCACAAAACGGGCTGGTAATTTCAGCTGGGTGACATTATGGTGGACAAATGTAGGCCTAATTACAAGATGAATTTGGGCTTCAACCCTAATGGTCTTTTTTCATAAATGTGCAGTGATTTAAACAGGTTTCCCCTCACATACTAATAAAATAAGCAGGTAATTAAGAATATACAAACCTACATTGCATTGTGAAATAACGTGTTGGCTGCAGTAGGTAGGCTACAATGTAGATTTCGAATGACCTTTTCACCTGTACGTCAACCATGACCTGCACAGCACGTTACCAGATGTTCTCCAAACGACCCATTGGTAAACATACAGTTTACAGGCCTAGCGGATATAACCGGTTATTGTGACCCAGAATAGCCCACACTTTAGGTTTGCCTTGTTCTATTCTCAAAGCTAATGGGCAATTTCGTTTGGAGTGGTAGAGCTGTGAAAGAGAATAGCGATGACACAGCGGGCTTGCTTCCGGACCACTGGTTAATTAGCTTGGCTTCCTGTCTTCCGCGGACAACTGCTGCCCCCAAGCAATCCGGTCATCCCCTCCCCCACCCCGCTCAGGCTCCACATACCCCTTTCACTCCCTCACTCACACGCTACATGTTTTTGTCAGAATGCCAGTCACAGGGCGCTGACGTATTTCAAGATTTGAACTGTAGAGCTAAGGAAGAGCAGCAGACAGAAAATCATGTTCATACAAGATTTATTCAATAAATATGAGGTAGTTTGTGACATCGGAATGTGACGTTGGATTGTTTTCATTAGTCAACACTAGTGCCATGACCAACGAGAGAGCACAGCTTCCAGTGAAATGTATGACTTATCACAAAACAGTAACACGAGTGAACACATGGGTTTTCCACAGAACTGTCAAATACAAATACATTCTGTAGCCTACATGAGCGAAGAGAACTTGACACTGCAAACAGGATTCAACGTGCTGACCAGATGGACAATTGTAAAACCAATAGTCCTTTTCCTCGTGAGACCCAATATTGTCACCTGAAACTGGTATAAAGAGAGCACCACTGTATGCTGTCCAAATCACATAGTGACGCGTAAACTTCCATGGCCTCTATGATTGCACTGAGATCCAGTCCTTCATTTTCATAAGAATAGCCAATGCTCCAACATCAAGTCCTGCTGTAGGTTGGTTAGCATAATGTGCTATTCAAGAGAACAGTATCCACATGTCCCATATCTTGAGTATCCCAGTTTGTGCGCAAAAGCGCATCAAAGGTTCAACAATACAATAGAGCGACCACTTGATCACTGCTGGGTTCAAAAACTAACGATGCCCCTGGGTATAGGTATATGCGTTAACGAGTCCTGTACTCCACAGCAAGTGGCCCTCAGAGCAGCGCTGTGTGCATTCCGCTGCGCGAATGCCTCTTCAGCTTCCATTTTCGCCTTTTTACACGGTAGGAAGTCGGGCGCAACGGCCGCTTGACCCCGGCGTTTTCTGGAATGTCGGTCCGATTTGGTTGAACTTTGATTCTCCTTGTCCTCCGATTCCGAGCACACTACTCGGTCATGGCAATGTAGGTCAGTCTGTGCAGGGGTATTAACCTGTGTCACCTGTGTCTTTGGCGCAAGCGGCTGATCCTGATCCCCGGCTCCTGCTGCAACGCAAGCAGTGGTTGAGTTTGTGGTTTCACACGATTCTGAAGCCACTCCGGCGAGGTTGGCTTTCTCTTCTTGTTGCTCACAAGCTGTCCGACCGCTGTGGTACATGTCTCTTGCCGACTTCATGACAAGCGTGATTAACAAACTTCTGTGAAGGCGAAGTCCACCACGCTGCGTGCGCAAAGTGTACATCTTCGCCAGAGCTTGGACCATAACGCGCTTGGCCTCTGTGCAGACGTCCATCGCTTCAGCTTGTGACAGAGTCATTGCGAATTCAGTTATAGTATTGGTTGTGATATTGTTTGTGCCTTGCTTTCAACAAAGTTTGTTCAACCCTTAACTGTTGCCACTCTCAAACATGAAAACATTCTAACCGAGTGGGGAGGGCTTTTATCCATGTGATGACGCGCGGTGACACGTTGGCGATAGCCACAGTCAAAGCCACACCCCGTTGTCAACCCAAAGCACAACAGCTGCACCAGGCAATGGTGTAGAATCAAAACCAATATATTTTGTTCATCATTTCTTTTTTTTCTTTTTTTAGCAATCACAATGTGTCCGTCGGTATGTAGCCTAATTTTTGCGAGATGTTTTGCAAGGGCTCCTTTGAACACTAAAAGGAAACAAAACCACGGATTAGATGGATGGGTGGATGGGTATACATTTCTAATGCGCTGATATTATAAAATGTACCAAATAGCAACATTGTGACTTTTTGAATCACAGTGAAACGAGTCATCTAAAATGCCCATATATGGCACATCCGCTGGACAGGCCATCTACCTCCCACGGAAAACTTACGATATGAGGGACGCACTTCCTGTTTCCATATTTAGCGCACACAGAAGGGGATTTCGTCATAGTAAACATCCATACATGGCTGTCAAGTGGCACGTGACTTCCGCCTCCCACACAGAAAAGCCAGATGTGCAGAGATGTCCTTGCACCGACAGACCAATGCAACAGCAGAGGCATGCCTAGAAGAACAGAGGGATCTCAATAATGGCAGACAGTCAGCTGCAACCAAGGCACTCCGTTAAAAATCAAATTGTAAAAGTCAAGTGGGTGACCATCCAAGACGTATTTATTCCGATGGGGAGTGGGAGAGGTAGTTACTTAGTAACTGTGCTATGACCAAGAGTCAAAACATGACCAGTTTAGTGCTATATGTAAGTAGGCTATAGGTACCATTATTGATGAACCGTTATTTTATGGGTAGGACCATTGTATTTGTTATTGCAATAAAGGTCAACAGTAAAATCATAGTTGCTGTATAAAATCCATCCAACCAGTGGTTCAACATCACTACTTACTTACTCACCAGGTGAAAGGAAGGGTAGGATGAAGCAATAGTAATAGCAGCACTGGGTTGAATATGTCAAAATGTCAAACAATTAAAAGCATGCCATCAAATCACTTGGAGCTACAGTATCTGTTTTAAATGACTGAAAGGTGATGATGTGTCTATCAAACTTAACTATCATTTGTATTCACCTACACCTACTCCCTCCCTACACATTAGAGGAAGTGGGATAATGATTGGACCATGACTGTCCTAATGCTGCTGCTCTATTGGGAGAGATCACGTATAGCCTAGGCCTTGTTATTGCACAACCTCATGATACAGTTCAACAAAGACGCTTTTGTACACCTCTGTAGTTGGGCAGGTGCGTAGGATGTTATCCCAAGGGGGTTGTCAATCAAGTGCAAAGAAATCCCGCACACTGTCCATTCCACCAACAAACTTTAATACGTTTCGGTCATCCGACCTTCTTCGCGTTCTTTACCTGAAGAAGGTTGGATGACCGAAACGTTGTATTAAAGTTTGTTGGTGGAATGGACAGTGTGCTGGATTTCTTTGCACTTGACTGACAACCTCATGATAGAATTACATATGGTCTTTCTTTGGGTTTTAGTAAACGCACACCGTTTGAGGTGCGTACGGCAGACAATAGACTCAACTTGAAAAAGAATGGTCGTCGCACACTCAGGACTTCATGCAGTTATAAATTTAATTCGACCAACGTTTCGGCTTACGCCTTCATCAGGGTCATCTTACACACACAAACAGCTGAGTGTTCTTTTACAACATAACATTGATTAGACAGGTGTTCATTGGGGGTGTGTCCCGGGAATCCCCAGTGCGTCATCACTTGCTCCCAATTGCAGTCAATCAGCTGGTGGTAGGCCTACTCCTATATCACAGGAAACGTTGCAATAAAAAGACATACAAGGCTATACATATATACAATTAGGCTACATACACATTGACATTTCACAATTCTGAACATCTTTTAATAAATACATTTATAGAAAACATCTTAAGTCGAAATCGACATTTAATCCACGAGGGGCAAGAGAATCTAGTCTGTGGATCCATTCTGCCTCTCTTTGTAATAGAATCCTATCTAGATCACCTCCCCACCTCGACGGGGAGGTGATCTAGATAGGATTCTATTACAAAGAGAGGCAGAATGGATCCACAGACTAGATTCTCTTGCCCCTCGTGGATTAAATGTCGATTTCGACTTAAGATGTTTTCTATAAATGTATTTATTAAAAGATGTTCAGAATTGTGAAATGTCAATGTGTATGTAGCCTAATTGTATATATGTATAGCCTTGTATGTCTTTTTATTGCAACGTTTCCTGTGATATAGGAGTAGGCCTACCACCAGCTGATTGACTGCAATTGGGAGCAAGTGATGACGCACTGGGGATTCCCGGGACACACCCCCAATGAACACCTGTCTAATCAATGTTATGTTGTAAAAGAACACTCAGCTGTTTGTGTGTGTAAGATGACCCTGATGAAGGCGTAAGCCGAAACGTTGGTCGAATTAAATTTATAACTGCATGAAGTCCTGAGTGTGCGACGACCATTCTTTTTCAAGTTGAGAATTACATATGGTAACACTTTATTTGACTCTGGCATCATACGCATGACTTAACAATGTCATAACAGTGTCATAATGCAGTCATGCATGTGTCATAAACTTTGTCAATGTCATTAACGTTTTATGACTTTATCATTAGGTGACATTCGGTTATGGCAAAGACAGCCATAACAATGTCAACTTTTCATGACCATAAAACATGTATGACACTGACACCATGCTGATGCCTCACTCATGACTGTGTCATGACACTGTTTTGACTCTGTTATGTCATATGTATGACGCTGGCGTCAAGTAAAGTGTTACACATCACAATACAGGGCATTGGAGGTGATACACATCCCCCTATTATGCATTACTTAACAAACATCATGTATAAAACTAAACAGCCATGCATACGTATATGCAAATGTTATTTTTCCTATGCTGGGTTGAATTGAATGCCAGATTGCAGTGCATTTAACAACATAATGTTGCCGTTGAGCTCATTAACAACGTTAATTTATAACTACAAATAGTCTGTCCCTATTGAGATGTTGTTTCACACCTAAATAAGAGTATGTATGGATTTCTTTCCTGACTGGGTTGGGTTTTTGGCAAAAACCTGTAGCAAATATGTATCATGATACAGGGACCACAATGTTATGTGTATTGTAGAGTGCCGATACAATGTATATTGCAGCGATACAATGTCTACAATGTCCTACTGTACATTGCACAATGCTGCTCTTAGGTAAACCTGCTAAAACTCCTTGAGTATCGATATAGGGTACCATACCTAGGGCTGTCGCAATATTCAATAAGTCAATATATCATACAATACATTTTTTACAAGCATGATAACTTTTTTGCCACAATAAGTTATTGCATGCTTCTTTGTTTTCCTCGTCACTCTTTCTTAGACTGAATATCGATAGGCACATTTCACTCAGCGCAATGATGCTTAAACGTTGGTGTACTTTTAATTTTCAGTCTGTCTACCTTGTATATCTCTCTATCTACCCCTCTATCTAGCACCCCCTGCTGCAACGCTTTCAAAATTAGGAAGGGTGTATTCGCATTTTTATCCCATTTTCATTATATTTTTTGAAAATGACCGAGAAGACAATATTATCATTTATCGCAATAATTTCTTGGGCAATTTATCGTCCAGCAAAATGTGTTATCGTGACAGGCCTAACCATACCATACCAGGCATACAGAATATGGAGAGTAAGTAAGTTAGTAAGTATGCCCTTTATTATCCCGCTGTGAGGAGATCCACGTGTTGCATCAGTAACGTACATACAGATTGTGCAGAAAAGGACACCGTTTTAAACCACTGTAAAAGGACAAAGATTTTAAATCAATGCACTTGGCACAAAGATGGGCAAAAACACACACACATCCAGAACATGTGTTTGTTACAAACCTTGTTTTATTATTAAGATATTCAGATTTATCCTTTTTGATTTCATTTTGATCCTTTACAGTAGTTAATGTGCAATTACTTTGAATAATATTGGGTCACAGTTAGGGATTCACAAAGTTATTGGCACTTTGAAACGCATGATAAATGGAATGAGCACTGTTTTTTTGTTGTTTTGTCTTTACAAAGGTAGGAGATGGGGTTTGGGGCAGGGTGGGGAGATGAGGGGTGTGTGGGGGGGTTGCAATCACAGCTAGAGGTTACGGCACATGTAAAAGGGGGTGGGGAGGTGGGGGGTGGGGGATTCTTTGACATCAGCAGACGTCACTGCATTTGTTTCCAAAAGCATCATTTTTCTGGGTTTTTACACTTCATGCTGTGAGGGCACAATGAACAATAAAACTTCAGTAGTGCTGCTATGGATAATATACAGTATATATATTTTTCATATTTATATATATATATATATCTATATTTGTAGAAAGAGTGAATTTGGGATCTGCTGACCCCAAATACACCAGCAGAGAGGTTTGCATCTTACAAAAACAAAATAACAATGAAAATAAAAAATAAAATAAAAAGAAAACCCATATTTTTGTTTTGCCCTGTCGTCAGTGTGTGCTTCAGCAAGCTGTTTTTATATTTTACGTATTTTGTACATTTCGTCTGTCTGACGCGGACCTTGATAACGTTGTTTATTTCTTGAGCTGCTGATGCCGTAATGTATAGTGTAGCTGCGGCATTAGATGCTGCTGCTGCTGCTGCGGCTGCTGTTGCGGGTGCCGTAATGACATTGTTCTACGACATTCTGGTGTACTGTGAGTGTATTCTGTACAGCATGGGCCTATGTATACACTACAACGCTGGTTCAGGAGTAAACCAGGGTAAGTTCAGAGGTAAATCATCTAATAGAAGAGCCGGGAACCCTAGAAAATGAGGACTCCATGCTCTTCTATTCGATGATTTACCTCTTAACTTTAAAAAAAAACAAGGAACCGTGTGAGGAATTTCCTTTGTCTTTGTTTGATCCAGCACCTGTTTTACTGGCTGTGCGCGCATCCCTCACACGTCTTTTACCTCTTAACTTAACCTGGTTTACTCCTGAACCAGCTTTGTAGTATATAGGCCCAAGGGGTTAAACTCGTCAGAACTGGCACCTGGGCAGGTGAGGTGCTAGCGTAAAAACAAGAACGAAAGGAATCACGCATCACATTCTCACTCTCTCGAACACACACTCACAATGTCTCTCTCTCTTTTACACTTACACCTGCACACAATCTCACCTTTTCTAAACCTGTACGTTCAATTACACCAGTGTGCGCGCACACGCACACTCATACATACATACATACACACACACGCACGCACACGCACACCTTGATAAGAGTCAGTAAATGATGACCCCTGGATATATTGAGGTGAGTCCACATCTGGTGTGTGTGGAGCTCTGTAAAGAGTCCTGCCAAAGCTCTCTCTCCTCATATGCATCTTCTGCGGGAGAGGAAAAGAGCACGGAGGAGAAAGAAAAACAAAAAAACCCAGACCTTAACGACTGCAGTTTGAAATGAGAGAGAGGTAGAACAATGGTCAGCTCCAACCCTTTTGTTTCCTCCTTAGATATATCTTTCTTTCACGTCTATTTCCATCTCTCTCTCTCTCTCCCTCTCCCAGACTCTCTCTCCTTTGTCTACGCAGCAACATCTTCATCTCTCATCAGATCAGTGTACCTTGGACAGACATTTAGCCTTTTATGAAG
>NC_085858.1:43161042-43218542 GCF_034702125.1 Engraulis encrasicolus | reverse complement strand
AAAGTGCCTGGGCCCTATTTCTCCCCTAGCCCAGCCCAGCCCTGCAGGGGGTGGGGTCAAACAGCCCGACAGGAGAGATCCAGGATCAGTCGCTTTTTCATATAAAGTTAAGGACAGCACTGATCATCCATCTAGTACTCACACTCATCACCAAGCACACACACACACACACACACCCCACTGATCAAGTAACCAATCAACAACAAACAGCCACGATGGTCTCACGATATTGCCACAGCTCCTTGGACCAGACCAGGAAGTCCAATCAGCCAATGGCCGCTCTGCTTCCGAACGAACCACCAATAAAAAGTTAGAAAGCGTGCACCCGCCCCCCACCAGGCCCCTAAATAAGATCACTTTTCTTTTTTATATATATATGCAAAAATAGTTCACTCTTTTTTTGTTTTCTCTCGTATGCAAGACAACTCCTCAACAAACATTTCAGTCAAACAAAAAAAAGGAAATGTTTCTTTTTTTTTCCTCAAGAAGCACTAAAAAAGGAAGAAGAAAAAAAGCAAAAGAGATCATCGAACAATCCCTCTTTTCCTTGCTCTTTCCCTCTGTGCACATGGTTAAGGTGCGTTTAGGTACATTTTTTCGTCCCCCAACCCCCAACAGCATAACAAAGTCACACACACACAGACACACACATACACACACACTCTCCTTTTTTTCAGTGTTCACTCACTCGCTTGCTCATTCTCTTTTTTTTTCTTCACTGCTGGCTTTCCACTCTGGTTTCCAACAGTACGCTGCGAGGCGAGCGCTTCAATCACTCTGTGCGTTCGTTGATTCACTCATCCAAACAAACACTTGGCCATTGCCCACCTGGGGTTTGTACAAGAAAGAACAGAGGAGGAGGGGGGGAGGAGACAGGACAACTTTCTCCGAAACAAAAATATAAAAAGTTAACACAAAGTCCTGGGGCTGCGTGGTTTGGAGATGGTTCTTCAAATTAAGTCCGATTCTTGTTCTTGTTGATCGTGGTGTTGATTTTGTTTCTTTTATGTTCTTCTTTTCTTCAAGTGATGGTATAAATAGCGGCAAGGCCTTGTTTTTCAAATGGTTAACGAAAAGCAAATTGGGGGGGGGGGGTCCTGTTAAATGGGGACATAAGGAAAAAGAACAACAGGAAAAATAAAGTGAATGAACAAAAATAAAGTAAAAAAACGGGAAGAACAATGAGAGTCAGAGAATGCCCTCCACGACGGGACTCTCTCCTCTTTGTCCAAAGAAGTCTCGCTTGTCTACATACATCCATTCAGTGCCTGATGCTCACTGCCCGCTTGGCGCGCTCTCTCTTCCTCTCTTTCTCAGGAGAAACAGGCAGTACAGGCATCCGCCCGTCCAATCTCCCTCCCTCCCGCCAGTTACATTCAGTCCCGGTCCCGGTACCGCTCCTGTGGGCCAGACCCGGCCCTAGGTTAGGAGGCCCCCCTCTCTCCTCTCTACACCACATACTGTACTGTACATCCCCTCTCACGTCCTCAATCAACAACACTGTTCTCTTGATATGGAATCACATGAAATGAACATCCAGGGGATTATTTTGATTTTCACCCCCTTTTTTTTGGAGACATTGTCTTTCTTGATGGTTAACGAAATGAAGATAAAAGTTGAATGAAATGAATTAAGGACAAAAATGATGATAATGCATGATTTTAAAAAAAGTCATTAAAAAAAAAAAAAAAAAAATCGCGGGCATAAACGGGGCCTCTGTGCAAAAAGGAGAAGTTGGGCATCAACGTAAAAATGGAAAGAAAAAAAAACACACACGCACACTAAAATGAGGAAGAAAAACAACAGATCGCCCCCGTCCTCCTCTGATGCCCCTGACATTCCTATGCCTATATGCCTATATGCCTATCCATCCACTGCCTCCCGGGTCCTGGGCAGACGGCAGAGCGGGGCGGAGCGGAGTGGGGCCCGCAGTCCATCCAGGGCTGGAGCGCAGGGCAGGGCAGGGCTGGGCTGGGCTGGGCTGGGTTGGGCTGGGCTGGGCTGGGCTGGGCAAAGCTGGGTCGGGTCGGGTCGGGCCAGGCCGGGTGGGTGGGTTCACAACAGTTGAGTATGGATGGGGATGGGGTGGGGTAGGGACTGGGAGGCGTGGGCAACAGGGGTGTGTGAGTGTGTGGGCATAGGGGTGGGGGTGGGAAAGCGTTGTGGCGGCGGCGGCAGCAACGGAAGTTATCAGTAGTGTGTGTGCGTGTGTGTGTGATGATGACACTGATGTGAGGGTTGGAGGTGAGAACAGGAGAGTAGAGTAGAGGAGGAGAGAGGTGGCCATGTATGGGGACGAGGACGAGGACCAGGGAGGGGAAGGTTGTGGGGGGGGCAGACAAGAGGGGGCTGAAGCTCAGGTCAAGTCAGGGCAGGGCAGGGGGCATGGTAAAGGAAAGTGAGACGACCCCCCCCTCCCCACACCCCCTCGATCGAACCTTAAAACAAGGAGCTGCCGTCTCCCCCCAACTCCTGTAGCGCGTCCCCCACCCCCACCCCCACCCCAGCCTCTCCAGCCCCGGTGCCCGGCTGACCTCCCTCCAGCCCGGCCGCAGCGGCGTCGAAGGCGGCCTCGGCAGTCAGGGCGTCGGCCTCCAGCTTGACCCCGTCGGGCAGGAAGCTGGCGTAGGCGTCGCCCTCGGCCATCAGCAGCTTCAGCTTGGGGATCCAGCTCTTGCGCACCACGCGCCGCGCATTAGTGCACATGTCCGCCGCGATGGCATTCATCTCGCTCTCCTTGAAGCTGGTGGCGAAGTTCTGGCAGTAGACTGGAGAGGAGAGGAGAGAAGAGAAGAGAAGAGAAGAGAAGAGAAGAGAAGAGAAGAGAAGAGAAGAGAAGGAGGGAGGTAGAGAGAAGAGAAGAGAAGAGAAGAGAAGAGAAGAGAAGAGAAGAGAAGAGAAGAGAAGAGAAGAGAAGAGAAGAGAAGAGAAGAGAAGAGAAGAGAAGAGAAGAGAAAGGGAGGCAGGGAGGGAGGCAGAGAGAAGAGAAGAGATGAGAAGAGATGAGGAAGTGAGGGAGGGAGAGAGAAGAAGGCAGAAGAGAAGAGAATAATTAATTGAATAGTTTATTTCATAAGTTTCTTTTTTTTAGTAAAATATTGTAATATGTTTCTTTTTTTCTTTTTACCATAAATCAGTCTCAATGTGTCCCTGTACTGCTTTGGCAACCCTACAGTGAATGGTTATGGGAATAAAGCTTTTTTTTTTAAGAGAGGGACAGAAAGAGAGAGAGGACGTCATTCTTCAACAGCTGCAAAGAGGCCCTGCCGTGGCCTAAACGGAGGCCATTGGGTTACTACGCCGGCGACCGGGGTTTGATTCCGGCCCGGGTCAAGTGCAGAGTAGACGCTTCCCCGTTTCTCTCTCCCCACTCGCTTCCTGTCCCATTCTTCGCTATACTGTCCAAATAAAGTTGACCAAATAAAGCAACACCTTTGGCTCTGCTACACTAGCTCAGGAGAATTGCTTGGTCAGGTACTTTGTGGTTCCCCCGGGAGCGGGCACTCCACCCACTTTGTCAGGAACCAATCAACTTTGAGCATTTCCAACGTTCCTGGGTAGAGGCGTGTTCAAGGCAGTGACATGGTTTAAGCAGAGACATTCTATTGGGACTAAGAAAATGTTTGGTTTAAACTTTGGCTCAGCCTTTTCCGCTGTCGACCAGTAGCAAACCAAGGGAGGTGGGTCAACCATGCCGTTTGAGAATGATAGTTGTTATGATCTTGGTCAGACCAAGTCTTGAAGAGATTTGAAAGTCATGATAATCAGACCACAATTTTGTAGCCTACCTACAGCAAAATATGGATGTGTATGGCTGTCATCTGTGTGGGGTTTCACAAGTACGTATATACTACTTGGGTGTGTGGATGTGTGTGATTGGACTAAATGCTTATGGGTGTGAGATTTTTAAGCTCCTTTCTAATCTTTTAATTTAATTAAGCTCAATTTCATTGCGCAGTGACTAATAAAATATGTTACATTCTATTCATCACTACCAAGTTTGATTGGTGCCTTCACAATAAGGAAAATTAAGAACTTTGGGTCCGAGAGTCGACCATTTTGAGTGCAGCTACTGTTGCTGCTGTGACATCCTCCTAAAACCGCACCCTCCAACCCTGTTTGAAGCCGTTTTCATGGCAGAATATTTTTCCAGACTGGAAGATGTCCCATTCATCCTCCAAAAAAAGTAGTCAATAATCCACTCAAGATACATTCAATGAGTCATCACAAGTTTCCGATGCCAAATGCATTAAAATGAACAGATTAAGTAGCTGGCCAAATTATGCTACTTTAAATAACGAAGAGAAGAAATTGCGCATTAAAATTGTGCCTCATCTGGCCGAAAAACAACAACACTAAGCACACAGTGATGCGTACAGTGCACCGGCATAAAATTATGAGGAACTATTATTGGCCTGGCCTACGTCTTTTTTTATTGCTAAAAAAGGTTAGTATAACCTAAAGATTTTCTAGGTTCTAACTGCCTTTCCACCATCTCTGGAGTAACAAAAAAACATTTGATCACCTTCATTTTACCAACTTGGAATCAACAAAATGAGTCGGTCTACCCATCTGTCTATCTATCGACCAAGCTGATCCATTCAGTAAAGGAAGGATGAATCACCACACACTGCTATTCTTTCCTGGTAGTCTATTTGGTGAACAATGCGTTTCGCCGTTGCTTTATCAGGTTCACTCTCGATAAACTACCAGCAAAGAATACCAGTGTGCAGTGATTCATCCTTCCTTTACTTAATTACTTTTACTTCACATTACCAGAACCTGCACAATGGTTGTGCACAGGGACGCTACTTTGAGTACTGATCCTTTCAGTGTTAACAACTTTTCTTTTTTCAGTGCTCTCATACGTATAACAGGCTTCACATGGTGTCCATTCCAAACATGCTCCTCCCGTCCTTTTCAAACTAGCACCTCCCGTCCTTTTCAAACTAGCACCTCCCGTCCTCCCGTTTTCTTCTGATTGTGGCCTCGTGCCTCAGCCCCGCATTTGTGGGGAAAACTTTCCCTGCCGTCAGCCTAGACCAGTGGTTCTCAACCTTTTTGAACAAACACCGCTTGGACCTCATCCTAAGCCTCCCAGCGCCCCCTTGAATTCTTCATAAGCCTACCAACGCCCCCCTTACTACTAAAATATTTAAAATGGACCAATGCCCTCAATGACAACTAAGCACCGCCCCCCCCCCCTCAACTCTATCCTTCTCAACGCTCTACCTGTACCGCCCCCATTGAGAAACAGTAGCCTAGACAGAGTAGCTATTGGCAGAGCTTTCTACAATTCAATATCACAATTGCCAATGAGAAAGTAACCTTTGGATTGTGCCTCGATGAGATACTGAATGAAAACTTTGATAATCCATGACCATGACGCCTTGTCTCGCATCACAAGGCTGCAAGCAGCAGGAGAGGCCACGAGGTGCTACTTTGGCGTGTACCCATGGGCCCCCTTAAGGGTGATCTATGCCTCGAGACCAACTTCCCTTGCGTCGTGATGCAGTGAGCCGCGCAGTTAACGGAGTGAAGCCCCCCCCCCCCATCACGCAGGTACACTGGGGCACCTCCCCAAAATTGTGACTCAATGCAGTGAATGATGCAGACGGCAACGGAGTGAAGGGCGGGAAGGAGAGAAAATAGTTCTCTGATTGGTCCTCTCGACCAGCCTGCTCTGTCCTTGTTCTAACCTTCGTCGGGCTACGGACTGTGTGAGCTCTTCATTTAATAAGTTGCCCGTGCTTTTGTCGTTTCATTCATTTACACAAACCAAAGACAACACGTGCGCTTGCAAGTTACGACGCTGAAGTTATATTTGGGCAGTTGAACAGTGTTTCCGAGGAAACATTCTGCTTCGTGCGACATATACTCGTCAAATGAGCCACGAATCTTTCTTCCTAACTACCGCAGTGGCTGCCAGTGTGATCAAAAATGCACGTAACATAAAGATTTAATGTTTCATTTTCATTGTCGTCGAGTCTGTGTAGCTACTGTCCCTACCGTTGTGACGGAAACGGATAGCGCAGCTAGAATGGAGCTATAAATCAATATGCACTGCGTTGACTCACTACGTTGAGGCTCTAAACAGAGCATAACCCGCCCTTTAGCCCCTTAAGTGTTTTCTCTGTCCTCATCCTGCGCTCAGCTACTCTGCAGTGGCGCCGCCCCTGTGGCAGGAGGCAGGGGTAGTTGCACAATAGAGACAAAGGTGGCCAACTGCCAAGGGCCCCTCAAACTTCCCCCAGCTGCCACACTCGCCATGCCTTGTTTAAAAGTAAGGATTTTCAGGGCCCCCTCGCTAAATGTACCCCGTACCCTGTACCCTGCCCACAAAATCGCTAAACCCAGCCCTTGTGGCTGGAGGAGGCACTCACACTTGACAGCGTGCAGCACGCGGTTGTCCAGGGGCTTGCGGCTCGGGTCGTTGGTGGAGGAGCGGATGCCAGTCCCACAGCTGTTAGCCAGAGTACTCCTGGGGGAGGAGGAGGTGCAAAGAGGAGTGGAGACACAGGGGGGAGGAGGAGGAGGTGTGAAGAGGGGTGGAGAGAGACACAGGGTTGGGGAGGAGGTGCGAAGAGGGGTGGAGAGAGACACGGGGGTTGGGAAGGAGGAGGAGGAGGAGGTGCGAAGAGGGGTGGAGACACAGGGTTGGGGGGTGCATGTAAACACACACAGACACACACAGAGACAGACAGACACACACACACGCGCAAACAGAGAGAAACAAACCTTAGTAATTGCATGGCAACACTGACAGCAAAGAAACATATTTCATGCTGGTGACACTCTAAGGCCGCCACAGACACACACACACACAGAAGGGTAATTGCAGGGAAGCTCCACGGTGGCTTCAAACCATTGAGAGCACATAACGCTTCACACGAATGTAACTCAGCTCAGACAGACGCACATAGTTAGCTAGCCCACACATGTCAATAAATTATACACTTTACTTCAGATGAGCAGGCAGAAAATAAAGTAATGAGTCGCGATCCTCCGAATCATCAATCAGTGATTGCCGTGACCTGATCCGACCCAGGAGAGAAAGAGGGGCAGAAGGGGAGGAGGATGCAGGGGAGGAGGAGGAAGAGGGGGGGGAGAGAAGGAGGAGGAGGAGGAGGAGGAGGGGGGAGAAGGAGGAAGAGTAGGGGGAGGGGGAGAAGAGGAGGATGCAGGGGAGGAGGAGGAAGAGTAGGGGGGGAGAGAGAAGGAGGAGGAAAAGGAGGAGGGGGGAGAAGGAGGAAGAGTAGGGGGAGGATGAGGAGGAGGAGGACTGGGGGGGAGGAGGATGCAGGGGAGGAGGAGGAAGAGTAGGGGGGGGGGACTAGAAAAGTGCTCCCAAACGGCATCGCAAGATGACAATCTGAAAGGGGACTGCGGCTTGCCTCTCTCTCTCTCTAGACGGTTAAATGTTTCGTCTTGACATTTCAGCCTGACCTTTCATCCCCCATCAGCTGACAATGAACCAGACATGCAGAGCTTCACAGCAGGGGGATTTTTTTTGTCTGCAGACCTGATAAGACAATTTGAAGAAAACTCCCGCACACTGATCATTTCTCCATGTTCTTTAATACACAACGATTTGGTCCTAGACCTTCCTCAGGTTGACTATCTAAAAAGTTGTCAACAGAATACCTCAACACCAGCCCTAATGTGGCTCTCTCGGACATCTCTCTCAGTCTCTCCCCACTTATTTCCTGCCCACAATCAACCAACAGACTACCCCAACACCTAGCTGCACCCCCTTTCTGTCAATACACTACCCCAACATCCAGCTACCCCCCACCCCAAAACATTCCCCATCAATGTACTACCCCAACACCGAGCTAACCCCCCCCGACCCCAAAAACCTTACCCGTCAATACACTACCCCAACATCCAGCTACCCCCCACCCCAAAACATTCCCTATCAATGTACTACCCCAACACCGAGCTAACCCCCCCCCACCCCAAAAACCTTACCTGTCAATATACTACCCCAGGGGTTCCCAACCTTTTCCAACTTGGGGCCTGCTTGAAATTTTCACAAAGGTTCAGGGCCCTCCTCTGACCCAATTAACAATACAACTCAACAGCAAAATGCACAAATATTATTTTGAGTGGTAGAAAATTATTTCAAGGCCCACTTGGAATACCTTCAAGGCCCACCAGCGGGCCCCGGCCTACAGTTTGAGAATCACTACACTACCCCAACACCGCCCCCCCAATCCCAAAACCTTCCCTGTCAATACACTACATCAACACCGAGCTAACCCCACCCCCCATCTTACCTGTCGAAGAATGCAGCCAGGAGCCTCCTCAGCAGCACCTTGTGTCTGGTGCCCGCACTGATGTGACAGTTCATAAGCTGGGCTCTCGAGATGTACACGTTGGTGCCTACACACACACACACACACACACACACACACACACACACACACACACACACACACACACACACACACACACACACACACACACAAACACACACTTGAAGATTTTGCGTAATATCTGTTGTTAACAGAGCAATTATCTTAAAGCTTCTTTTGTTTCAGACAGGTAAGATGGAGAATTCGTAGATACTTGTTCAATCCAAAGCACTCTCCTTCGAGTCAATGGAAACCGGTCGGCGTTTTTTAAGTTTGTATACCCCATGTTAAAATAAAGGGTTTTTAACATAACGGACCTTGACTCGAAGGAGAGTGCTTTGGATTGAACAAGTATCTATGAAGCCTGCAAAGGATTAACCAGATGCACCCCTTCTATCTGGAGAGAAGACTCAGAGCGCTCGCTATCATTCTTCCTTTTCGCCATTGAAGATGGAGAATTCACAGTTGAAACAAGTCATGTAAAAGATTAAAAAAACGTACATGTCTGAAACACAAAAAAACTTGGAAGATTTGATATAACTCTAAGACATAATGAACCTCTTACAGATTACACGCCAAGTTTAACTCAAGAACATACACTTGTTGACACAAGAAGGTATGCGGCCATCTCATAACAATGAAACATACTTTCATATGGCAAGTTGGGCTGACGTGAACCGAGAGTCTACTGCATGTTTTCAACAGAACATGGCCTTCTCACCCTCCCACTGCTAAGTGAGGCTTACGCGTGTTAGAGTTCACGGAAACCACGCTTCGTCACTTCACATTTCTGAAATGAATCATGAAGCGACAGGGCAGGACATGCCAACATGCACAAAGCACACAGGTGTGTGTGTGTGTGTGTGTGTGTGTGTGTAAAACGCTTGCATTGGGTGTGTATGCCCATGAGGAAACAGACCATCTACTGTTTAAGGTTTGTTTTCCGGGACCTGTAGAGAATCTGATTATCGCACGGTAAACTTGAGGCTAAAATTCTTTCAGCTCCAGCGTGAACTTTCCAACCATTTTTTTTTTTTATCACACACACCCAACTTCTGATAATATATGCATGTGTGTTGGACCGTATCCAGGCAGAATTTTCACATTTAGAATAAAAAAATAATATTAAGTAACTCTTTCACATGTAGTCTCCTCATTGTTTCATACACATCATTTACACATCAAATTGCCAAGCATTAGTACGGAGGCCAACATTAAAACACTTTTTGTATCTTAAACTGCCTTCCACTATCTTTCGCCAAACTCTGAGCACACACAGAGGGAATGGGCCGATAAAACACTTACAAAAACATCCACAGTGTGTGTGTGAGCGTGTGTGTGTGTGTGTTTGTGTGAGCGTGTGTGTGTGTGTGTGTGTATTGGGAATTACAACTGAATCAATACCAGCCATATCCTGGTAAACCATGAAGATGGGTGGTAAATGTTCACATTCGGGGCGGAAGATAACGCACACTGTAGTTCACTGCTGAATTTATAAAAGGAATTTATAAAGGTCACACTGGCTGAAATTTCTGTTTTTTTTTTTTTTTTAAATCAGCATTGGACAATAGTGTGCGTTGTCTTCCCTCTGAAGTGAGTAAGTGCCCGCTACCTGCTCCTCGAAACCTCGGGTGTGCGTTGGCTTCCTCCTCCAAAAATGTCCACATTGGACATGCATACAAGTTTTAATGGTGTGTGTGTGTGTGTGTGTTTTGCATTTTATGAATGAATGGTTTCATAATCATGCAAGTCAACTGGAAGTCCCCATCAGAGGGTACGTGCATGCGTGTGTGCCTGTGTGCGCGCACGCGTGTGAGTGTGTGTGTGCGTGTTGAGGATTTCAAATGAACCAATGCCAGGCAAACTCTGGTTGAATTTGAAGATGACTGGTAAATCAATGCGAGTCGGGTGATAAGTCCCCCATAAGGGTATCTGTGTGTGTGTGTGTGTGTCTGTCTGACTGACTGACTGACCTGAGACCAGCTCCAGCTTCTCTGCTGGGTCTCCCTCCTCGTACAGCTTGGGGTGGCAGCGGTTGCCTATCTGTGCGATGAGCTCGGTGGGCAGGCAGGCCAGGTCCTGGCGGCCACGGCCCCGACTCCTGGTCTCCGAGTGGTCAGGCAGGGCCTCCACTCTCTCCCCCGCCACTAGAGGCCACCAGCCAGGGCAGCACAGGGCAGGGCAGGGCAAGGCAGGGCAGGGCAGGGCAGGTTCAGAGAAACAGTCCGGAGGAGGGTGGTTATGGTGGTGGTGGTGGTGTGGTCCACAGGATCAGAGAACCAAGCCAGTGGACGGTGCAGGACGGATGCAGAACAGGTTCATAGTGGTACCATAGATGTGGAGAGGGGGGAGAAGACATGGAGAAGAAAAGGAGGGGGTGGGGGTAAAAGAAACATCTAAAATCAGATTACGTTGGTTATAGAACAGCTGATATCCAGAGCCCTGTTGCTATGATGAATCGGAGCCTTACCTCCCAAACCCAAAAGGAGCACAAAGCAGCACATCTCTGCAATGTCCCACTCTGTCTCTCGCTGTCTCTCCTTCTTGCTCTCAATGCAGCTAAATTTGGATGCAGTGTAAATTACTTGGCTAATTTTAGAGGATACAAAAGAAAAACCCTCAGCCCCTTCAGTGGGATGAAGTAACAACACCACCGAGAAAGAAGAAAAAAAAACAGTTCTCTACTTTGCAAGCAGTGCAAGCAGTGGAAACTGTGATGGCATGATTTCCTAAGTGGCCGCGTGTGTAGAAACGACTGCATGGGTTATAAAGGTGGACAAAATAGACACAATGGGCTTGCTTGACTTCAGCTGTCTAGTATTAAATTGAATATGACACAGTATAAAAAAGACCAGTAGAATCTCATGGATTACTGGCCGAAAAATAAATTGACAATGAGGAAGTATGGAAGTGGTCATTGTTTGCTGCAGAATGTCCGTTAGTCAAGGTGGTGTGGGGTGTGTGTGTGTGCGTGTGTGTGTGTGTTGGGGGGAGGGGTGTTAGGCCCTGTTCGCACAATTCCGACGACTGCATTTTCAATGGAATGTGCCGTCGTCCTCGCAAAGGCTACTGGGATTGTGGTACGCCAACTAGGACCGTTGCTGCGCATCGAAAAGTTTCGAACACAGCGCGTTATCCAATGAATGTCAAGCACATGAGGATTTCCCTCCCATGACACTAGCGGTTATATTTAGCTGCTTACGAGTAGTTTTATGAAGAATGTGAGATTTATAGACTACGACAAACTATGAAGTGCAAGGTCATTGTGCCTGGATTCAAAGGATTATGTACATTTTTCACAATAATCACAACGACGTGAGGGTTATCAGATGTGTATGTAAACACATGTCCACACAGAGTTCGGTAAGGGAAGACTTAGATGTTATTATCGCCAATTAATTAGCTTGCTTAATCGATACACACTTGTAGAAAGATAGAAAGAGACATTGCCCGTTTAGTTTACTGGGCCACGCCCATGCATGTGCCCTCATTAAGATTAAGTAAACTGCCACAAACCTTCAGGAAAAACATTATGCCAAGTGATTTCAGATATGAAAATTGTGATTTTGCAATATGACAACTGCCGTTTTCTAAAGTAGCCATTGGCAAATATTCATTACACTTTCATTCACCATGGTACAATCGCCAACCATTCACAGTCATAGCTGAAGTCAAACCATCTCATTAAGTAAACATGTGGTGAATGACAATGGGCAAGCAAGCCCATACAATAATTCCTTTATGTCCATGAAGGCTCCTATTCATCAAGGTTACTGCCCTGGTAAGTGCCCTGTTGTGCTCCTCCAAACTGATTTAGAGTAGTTATAGCCCAGGGAGCATGGCAAAGAAAACACAGAGGAGCCCTGCAGGACGCATTGTATTAAGCCTGGGTATCACTTTATATTAAGGGTTCACTATTACAGTGGATCTACCACATTAGGTACATTAATGTAATAACCAGTGTAACAGCATTTAATACCATGTGATACAAAATAGGTACATGGTGTTACACTGGTATTACATGGTATATATTGTTACACTGGTTATTAGACTGTACCTAATGTGGTAGATCCACTGTAATAATGAACCATTAAAATAAAGTATTACCTTATGCCTGAAAACACTACGTTGTAGCTTCTGGATTTGTTTAGAAATTGTTGGGAAAAAATACTCTCGTTTTTCTTTTTTGTCCTCCACATATTTTCTGGATTTGTTGAGAATGTGAGGAATGTTGTAAAATATGACTTGTAGTATGTAATATGGCTTTTCTATAACAAGCAACCACAACATCAATTCATGTTAATTCAGTGCTTCTACCGGCTCATTGATTGAATGCTACACTTGGCCTGTAGAAGCTGAGTGGTACTGACCTACTACACCCATACGGAGCAGGTTGTACATGGTTATATTGTAGATTTAAAGTGATACTCTTTTTTGAAAATAAGCTTATTTTACACCTCTCCTTGAGTTAAATAATAGGGTTTTACCGCGCTCCCAAGGGGAGGTGTAAAATAAGCTTATTTCCAAAAAATGGGACAGTATCACTTTAATATTAACAGCAATGCATGTTGATTCATTGCAAACACTTTGGGTTTAGTATACTCACTGGCTGTGCCCATGTTGAGCATACTGTATAGACGCATGTCGCAGCTCTCTCATTTACATATACTACCATATCTACAACCAGAGATGGGACCAAGTCACTAATTTGCAACTCACAGGTCCTAAGTCTCTCAGGTCATAAGTCTTAAGTCCTTCCAATCAAGTCCGAGTCAAGTCACAAGTTAAGACACTTTTGACTCGGAGTCCGAGTCCAAGTCCAAGTCCAAGTCGTGCCAAAGCCAAGTCCAAGTCCAAGTCTCCATGTCCCAAGTCCAAGTCCTTAGCAAGTCACCTTGTATTCTATGCACAATTACTTTTGGTCATAAATACGTTACCTCTCCACACTGCTGTGCATGCCTCCCTTTGCCGGTCGTGTTCTAAACAAAAAAAGTAAGCTTACTGGTACCGTTTCAGGGCAAATCATTTTTTCCATGTAATTTTTTCACATACAAATGCAAAGATGTAATACATTTAGACTCGGCTACTATTGCAAATCATTGTTAGCTACAACTGTCAAGTCAAATCAAGTCTCGAGTCAATGGCGAGTCAAGTCACAAGTCATTCCTAATATTGTCAAGTCAAGTCTCACGTCATGTAATCTGTGACTCAAGTCTGACTCATGTCCAAGTCCACATCTCTGTCTAATACTACATACTACAACATCCACAATACATACTACCAGGGCTCTAAATTAACACCAGCCAAATGCTCAAATGCTGGTGAAATTTCAGTTTGGCTGGTAGAAAATAAAACTTACTAGCCACTTTGACCCATTAGTGAGTGTGTTTGGCTAGTAAGATCAGCATCTACAAGCCAGTTTGGCTGGTGATGAAAAACGTGAATTCAGAGCCCTGCATACTACAATATACACACACACCATTTAGCGTCCTCACCGGCAGCACCCATGTTGTAGTGTAGCTGCTGCAGATCTACAATTCTACAATCCTGGGGTGCATTTCTCGAAAGCGTGGTTGCCAACTATGGTAGCTACTTTGTTGGTTGCAATGCAATATCCCATTGGCAACTACCCAAGTTGCTAACTGCTAACAACTACGCTTTCGAGAAATGCACCCCATGTTCAGCTCTACAATAAAATTCACATACTACAATATCTACAACATGTGGCTTGATTGGTTTAAGTGTACTGACCGGCGGCGCCCATGTTGAGCATGCTGTACATGGTGTACATGTTGCAGATCTGCCGGTACTGCTCCTCCGTGCCCTCGTCCACCACCTCCTCCTCCTCCTCGTCGTCGTGGTAGGAGATGGGCGAGTCGCTGGTGTAGGCGCTCAGGTTGCCAGGGCTGGTGCCCTCGGGCGTGGCGGCGCTGGTGCCGTTACCGTTCCCGTTGCTGCTGCCGCCGCCCCCGACACAGACGCCGCCGACCCCACCGCTGCCAGCCAGCGCCAGGCCTAGACTCAGGCCCAGACTGGCTTGGGCTTGGGCCTGGATGGCGCTGTTGCGGGCGGCCGCCTCCTGGGCGGCGGCAGCAGAGGCGGCGGCGGCGGCAGAAGCAGAGGAGGAGGAAGAGGAGGAGTAGCGCGCCGCCTTCCTCATGCTGCCGCCGGAGCCTCCCGAGCCGCCCCCGCTGCTGCCCCCCTCCCACAGCCGCTTGGCCACGGGCGTGCACACCACCGAGTACGGGGAGGCCTCGGGCTGCTCCGTCTTCACCTTGGACACCAGGGGCAGCGGGCTGGGGCTCAGGCAGGACGGGGGCCGGCTGGCTGCGGAGCCACCACCACCACCACCAACCACCAAGCCCCTCATCCCGCCGCCGCCCCCTAGCCCCCCGCCGCCCTGCGTGGTCTGGGTCACCGGGCTCTGGGGCTCCGACGGAGGGGTGGCTTCCTCAGCGTGCAGGCCCTGCGAGTCGCAGCTGGGTGAGCTGACCTGCAGGGAGAATTTGGGTCTAGTTTACTTTCCTGCCAATGAAGCAACTGTGGCTGTTTCATAGCCAAGACTGATATGATTTCACATTACATGTAGGGAAAAAAACAAAGATCCAATAAATAAACAAATGAAATAAGGTTTCTTTACGGCTATACACAATTGATAAAAGTTCAAAACCCTTAAGGATGAGACCTTGTTAAATATATATTTACTGAAGCATTCTCGTTAAAAACTATTGCCTTGAGGTGCACCCTGTCTCAGTGGGCTAAGGGCCCACACTATACATCCGTGGTTCAATCTGAGGTCGCCTCTCTCTCTCCCCCTCTCTCTCTCTCACTCTAGAACCTCAGCACCATTCCATATCAATACCTGATATGTATCTATGTAGCTATAGCAACCGTACACTATGGACTCTTGGCATCGTGAAGCTTTTAGACTCCATCTTGTTGAGTTAAAAAACGTTTAATGCACCCATGAAAAATTTTACTCCTTACAAATGTTACTCCTTACACTGCCGCCTTTTACCCTTTTCATCTTGTTGCCAGTCTCTATTAGCCTTTATTGAGATAGCACAGCCGAAGAGGGAGGCAGGAAATGAGGCGGGGAAGGATCAGGGAATGACCTGGGGACAGATTCGAACCCGGGTCTTGACGCAACAAACGACACGGCGTCAACGCCACCGCCACCGCCACCGCCACCGCCACCGCCACCGCCCATGTTTACCCTCAGGTGCAGGAAAGGGGGATGCAGTGGTGCATTTGCATCATCCCCACTTTTGGGCTCTCTAAATGAGGCTTTCTTAACAATGTTACTGCTGCTGTACTCCACCCATTTGTCTGCAGTAATAGTTAAGAAATAAAAATGCACCACCACTTTAAAACTCGTTCCAGTGCCCCCAATGGCGCTCCCAAGGAGGCGGGGAAGGATCAGGAAATGACATTCGAACCCAGGTCTTGGCGTCTTGGACACAGCGACCCTTACCGATTTTGCCCCCACCACCACCGCCCATGTTTACCTTGAGGAAGAACTCTGTGCCCTTCTCCATGATCTGCTGGATCTGCAGGAAGCCGGCCGTGTACATGAGCAGGAACTGGTCGCCCACGTTCATGCTGAGGCGGCCCGTGTAGCAGAAGGACAGGATCTGCTGGAAGCTCTGCGGCTGCACGGCGGGCGGCAGCTCCACCACGGGAGTCTTGCTGGCCCCGCTGGAGTTGAACAGGTCGCGGAAGTAGGAGCTGCTGGCCGCCAGCACGGCACGGTGGGCCTTGAAGGCATGGCCCTTAGGACGGGATAGGATGGGATGGGACGGGATGGGGTGGGAAAGAAATAGTGTAGAATAGCACAGTGCAGAATAGAATAGAATAGAATAGAATAGAATAGAATGGAATAGAATAGAACAGAATAGAACAGAACAAAAACAAAAGCCATTTAGTGTCATTATGCTCATAAATTTTGCCATTTTTAAAATTTAACACAGAGTCGAAATTAACCCTCTTCTGGTTGGTCCTAAACTCTAGTGTTGATTCCACATGGCAATGCTGACTGTGTGTACCACATAATAAGGACATTTAAAGCAGATTCTGAAAAGTGCACACAGCAAGCAAAAGACACGAACATAGTGTACTATAAAAACTACTTGTACAACTAAGAGTGTAAGGACCAAGTGCAATCAGTACTAGCCAAGCGACTATACTAGTGTTTTTCAACAAGGGCGGTACAGCCCCCCAGGGGGCATTGGGGAGCTATAGGGGGGCGTTGAGAAGGATACAGCTGAAAGAGGGCTGTGATTATTTGCCTTTGGGGAGCATTAATCTGTGTATTTTTTAATACTAAGGGGGGGGCGTTGTCAGGCTTATGATGAAGTCAAGGGGGCGTTGGGAGGGTTGTGATGAGGCCATGGGGATGTTTGTTCAAAAAAAGATTAAGAACCACTGGACTATACCTTGACCACCACGGACACGTCGCAGTACAGCCCCTGCAGGCGCTGCTCGTTCAGACACTCCAGGACGTTGTTGCCGAAATTGGGAATCGCCATCTGAAGGGTCTGAGCCATGACGCAATGGCCAGCACCACTACAGAAAATCTGGAGGAGAGAGAGAGAGAGAGAGAGAGAGAGACAGAGACAGAGACAGAGAGAGAGAGAGAGAGAGAGAGAGAGAGATAGATGATGTTAAACGATGGCCAGCACCACTACAGAAAATGTGGTGAAGAAGGAAGGAGACAACACCACAACATCTACCTCGCGTGTTGCCAAAGTGAGGGTTGCCAGATGTGACTGACCAAAGATGGTTGAAAATCACATGAAGCCACTACAAACTGCCTTATTGGAAAACCACTCAATTTGGCAACACAGGTTGAGGCATAGCCAACAGGCCATACGCAGACTGCGCATGTAACTCAATGTAACCTAATGAAGATGAAATGTAACTTAAGATTTCCCATGTAAATATAATACCAAAAATGGCGAAATATAAGGCTTTTTAATAACTTTTTTAAAAAAAAAACATTTTGTTTTAAGGATCCACGGAGAATATGCGGTAGGAGGAGAAAGGGGGGGGGGGCATGGTAAACAATGGCCGCTGCTGTAACTCTGGAGAGGAGGAGGAGGGATGGGAGAGAGAGTGTGACACGCCAGGGACACGTACATGCGAATTTGGCCAAGCGAAGCGAACTTCGCCATTTATGCCTACAAAAGGGCTAAGCTAAATTATTTGACCAAGTTTCGCATTATGCAAATGAGGAGCGAATTTCGCCTGCGGCGGCCAATCACATCAACAACCTAAATGCTTCATTCTATTTGTTTCGCCCGTGGCGACCTCTCCTCTCTTCGCTCGTGTCGCCTGCATGCGTCTCTAGTGTGAGAGGGCAGCGTTTCCCATGCATAGGACATTCTGAGGAGCTACACCTTAGAATAAAAGCCGTTCACTACAAACTGATGATGAAAAGTCATATGTGCGGGTCAATGGGAGTACAACATGCATAATTTGCCCTATCCCCAACGTTTTTTTTGCCTGTAGGGCAACACACAATGCTAATCGGTCAATGGGAAATACTAGAGAGAGAGCGAGAGAGAGAGCGAGAGAGAGAGCGAGCGAGAGAGAGAGAGAGAGAGAGAGAGAGAGAGAGAGAGAGAGAGAGAGACAGAGAGACACAGACAGACAGACAGACAGACAGACACAGACGCAGACACACAGACCAGGAAAACATGCTAGATCAATGACAAAAATCACTATAGAAATCTCAAGATGGCAGTAAGAGGAGAGGGAGCAAGAAGAGAAGTGGAGGGGAGGGGCAGATGAGGGGATCCCTGTTAAGCAAGGGCCAGCATCAATAAAGCAATCTGGAAACTAGATTGTAACTAGAATCTAGAAACGACGAAGGAGCGGGACAGAATGAGTGCTAAGTGAACTCAGAAACGCTCGTCACCCTGCTGCAAGTTGAAGAACCACTGAAACCACGTTGGAAACATTTGAGACTCGAAACAAACTACTTGCGGTTTGCTTTAAGTTTTCAAACATAAAACAAGAGATCATGCCAGCCTTTGTAGTTCAACGAAACAGTGAAGCACTTTACCACTTTGTAAAGCCAACTGTTTGCTCCTTTCAAAACTCTCCACAGAAATAACAGTGGAGGACTTGACTATGGGGACACAATATGTGATGTGAGACTCGCTCGTTCCAAGTTGGAAAGTGGTATAATCGTAAGTAACACATCCTAATTGAGTTGACTGCAGTGAAAGCTGATTGCTTTATGTTGAAAGAGGTGGTGCCTCTACAGTGGCTTCCTATTCTATACTCCATATTCCATATCGGCAGGCAGAGGAATAAAACAATGGAGCATCTTAGCTCCGCCTGAAAACCTCATTCACCCCGTGACCTTTCTGCGACTGCATCCATCCATACCACATGCTTTCCCCTTACCATCACCATTACATGGGCCATGCATCTGCTTCCCACACAGCCACTTTTCTTTTAATTACATTTTCAGCTAGAAGTCTATTTATCTATCTGTCTCTTTGTTTTACTCGCTCTCTCTCTCTCTCTCGCTCTCTCTCCCTCCCCTTCTCTCTCTCTCTCTCTCTCTCTCTCTCTCGCTCTCTCTCCCTCCCCTTCTCTCTCTCTCTCTCCCTGTATGTCTCTTTCTGTCTCTTTCTTTCTCTCTCTCTCTCTCCGTCCGTCTCTCTCTCTCTCTCTCTCTCTCTCTCTCCGTCTCTTTTTCTCTCTCTCTCTCTCTCTGTGTATGTCTCTTTCTCTCTCTCTCTCTCTATCTATCTCTCTGCCTCTCTGCCTCTCTCTCTCTCTCTCTCTGTGTCTCTGTGTGTGTGTGTGCCTCTCTGTGTCTCTGTGTATCTCTCTCTCTCTCTCTCTCTCTCTCTCTCTCTCTCTGTGTCTCTGTGTGTGTGTGTGCCTCTCTGTGTCTCTGTGTATCTCTCTCTCTCTCTGTGTGTGTGTGTGTGTGTGTGTTTAAGTATTTCTCCTCCGTCTCTGGTACACAAACATGCATGCCAAACAGCATGGGCCGGCCGGGCGAAGATAATGTGACTGTGCCAACTAGCCTTTAGTAGCCGCTCTGCAAATGAGAGGAACAAAGAGTCTCCCAATGTAAAGGGAGACCGATGAGCAGACAAGAGCCACACTGACTGATCTCACCACTGCAGAGGGACGGGGAGGGTGAGGGGAAGGGGAAGGGGTGGGCTGGGGATGTGATGTGGAGGTTGGGAGAGAGAGGGGGGGGGCACCAGGTCTTTAGAGGACAGCGTGGGCAAACCGAGCTGTGTTTAGTTAGCATGACACGGTGTGAAATACCACCTTCATATGGCGCCGTGTTTTTCTTCCCCCTAGCACACGCACCCTCAGAACCACCACAAACGCTCGACCGACCGCCTGCCTGCCAGCCCTACTGGCCGACCGACCGGCCAACAGACACGGGCTAGTTCTAAAGATAACCCTGACCTATAGTTTCCTGTGTTTAAATTACGAGTAGGTTGTCTGTGTATCGCTGCAGTAAACACAGATGGCTCATGCTTTACAGGTTTGTTTCTCTCTCTGGCTCGCTCACTCACGCTCTCTCTCTCTCTTCCTGGTGTGTGTGTGTGTGTGTGTGTGTGTGTGTGTGTGTGTGTGTGTGTCAAAACTGCCCAAAAAAGAGCTTGAAGCATCTTTGGCCAAGCAAGAAAACAGTGTGTTCACCTCACACACAGCTTGGAGAGGGAGGCGTTGAGAAAGATGGTCTCTTAAAAGTAAAGTTTGCATGTTTGGCTAATGGCCTACCTTGGCTTGAGAAACAACAGCGGGCCCCCATCTGACAGGGCTGCTGCTTAAGACAAAACTAAACATCTTCCCACAGTGTAATTTAAGAATTACAGCGCAGACTTTTGTTCCACCACACAACTTTTAAAGAGGCTGTTCTTCAGAGGTCGCAACATTTTGCAGAAAATATATCCGATTGAATGACTGATGTCAATAGCATGCATGCGTGTGTACATAAGGCTGTGTAGCCTACAGATGGTAATTGGAATTAAACATGAATGCACATTTATTATAGCCAAATGTCTATTGAGTTTCTCATGGTCCATGATGACAAACTAACAATTAGGGCCTAGAGGTCTTTCACCTGTACCAATGGATTATACAAACATACCTAGTTGACATCATTACATTTCATTACACTTAGCTGAAGCCTTTATCCTAAGCGACTTACAGTTATTTACCGGGCAGTGACTAGCTACAGTCTCTGGAACACTTTAGCCATCGAGACTGGATACGACTCCTAGAATCTCTGCCATGGATAGTAGTGCAGGGAGAGGTAAAGGTGGGATTTGAACCTCAAACCCTCTGATTTAAAGACCACCTCGTTAGGCCATGGATACTGATAAAATGAGTAGGTTGTGGATTATTAGTTAGTGGATTTGAGTCCAACTTAATTTAACAGATATAGGCCTGTCATTTTTGCCTTTTCTCTGAGTATGTTTAGTAGTTAGGAAATGAATCGCACTCAGTTTTTCTTCTTTTCTCTGAGTATAATAGCTTACTGGAAAAACATACTGATGGCTTCTTTGAATACGATTTATCACTGCGCTTACAATATAACGTGACGTTGAAAACAAAATGTCCAAATAAATACTGTGACTAATTAAACTGCTTTGGAGACCAATAGCCTAATAAAATATATATTCAAATAAGTGTCAAACTGTCTTGAACGTTTATGCAAACGTCCTGCTTGATGCGAACAGAGTGTTGCGCTAGATAAGACTGCAGAAAAGGCTGAGTCTGTCGCGGTATCGGCTGGCCGTGCCCCGTTATATGTCAGTCAATCTGCCCGGTTGGAGTGCTCCACTGGCACGGGCCGGGGGCGTCGAAAGATGGCAACTACTAACAGAATGACCCGATCTATGAGAAATGCAGCACATAGGCGCGATGCACAGCGCCAACCAAATAAATGCACGGGTTACTCAGGACGCCGTTTACCTGCAATGACCTATGGATTAAAGCGTTTACTTTGACCAGGAATGCACATCTGTCGCCTCTGCCCAGTGTGAGTTAGAAGTGCCGCTATGCTAGCTAACGTTACATTATATTTGCAGGGCCTACTTAGCCGGGTATGCCCGCTGGTAGCAAGAGGGCTAGCCTGGCACGCCAGCTAAAACAAATCTGTTCACTCCGCACCCTCAGCACGATTCACTAGGCTGAAAGGACCAAATGTGTTGCACTATAAAAATGCAAGTCTTATGGATTTCTGTCTGACAAAATGTGCAACATTACTAAAAAATAACAACAGCTGTGACTTCGCATAACTTTACAAATTACGTTTCAAAAATCATCCCAACATAAAATGAATAAATCATTCCCACCTTACTCTATTTTAGCTACCGACATCAACAGGTCATCCCGGGACAAATGCAGCAGCAACTGGGGGCGAGCCAGACTAAACCAGCGTTGAGAGTAGGGGGGGTTGGAAGTCGCTCATCAAGACACCGTTTAACCACTTGTCGCCGGCATCTGACAAAATGAAAGATCCAGGATTTAAATAATTTTGTCAAACAGCAATATTTTTGTTGCAGCGCCACTGCTTGCTGCGATGAATCTGTGAAATATTTTAATTTTTAAAAGAAACCAGGACCGGCGCTGTAACTGGAGAGCTGCCAATCACTCGCATGCAGCCATTACTGTAAGGTCGGTGAAGTGGTTAAAGTTTTGTTGGTGCCATTCTTATGAGCCCATCCCCCACCGCACACCTTCCCTCAAAACAATGCCCCGAGAAAACATCCCAAAACCGATTACATTTTGCCGCAACAAGCACTGTCTATAACAGCGCACCAATGTAATACAAATAACCTGAAATCCCCGCAGCCTCAAACGACCCCGTCTGTCTGGCCTCGAAGCCGACTCACCCCGTCGCTCGTAGCTGTTTCAAAGCGTTTCAATGGAGAAGTCGGGCGCGCTCCCTCTCTCGCTCCCCGTCTCGCTAGAAACAGCCATTCATTGTGAACACAGGACAGACGCAGATCGTCGAGCTATCGAGGGCAAACACTCTCTGGGGAGTAGAGCACAGAGTCACCGATCGAATGTGCCCAAATCAGCACAGCAAGTTTACATAGCCCTTCTCTGAAATCAGTCTCTGAATAGTCTCATAGGCCTAATATAATTTGCAGACATCCATCGATTGAGTGAATAATAGTCTATGTAAAATAAAACACAAGTTGTGAAAATGTGTAACTTGTAGGTTATATTAAGTTATCTAATGCTCACAAGTAGGCTATGGTAGTTTATTAATTGTTGTATTGCAGCCTGCATGGTTTGTAGAATGCCTGGGCCTTCAAGCTGTCAAAAGGGCAAATTGTGTCTAAGTTTTTGACCAGGGAAAACATGTATTTTTTAAGGATTGTTATGTTTGTGTGAATAATTTATTGCAGGTGATTAGTTTCTACTTTCGACACTACTGAAGACGGTAGGCTACTTCCTATTTAAAAATGCATTTAGGCCCCTCTAATGTAGTTAGGGCAAAACTGTGAGGGAATGTGGTCGTGGGTAGCCCACAACAGTGTCCTTATAGGGAGGGAAAGTAATCTCATCGCCCCCTGCTGGCAACGTTCCAACCCCTTGCAACAAATGAATGTTTTTTTCCTTTGAAAAATTACATCTCGGCCCTGACGACGAAGTAGAAGTAGTGGCAGTCATATTATGGGCATGTTGGCCCGTTTTATCGAATCAGGTGGTAAAATGTTCGGTTTTTCACTGATCTGAGCTGATTTTAATATTCTTTAAAAAGCTAATACAGAACTACACTGACTGGCATGTGTGGCTTGTTTACTTCATGTAATTAGCATAGCCAAACATGAGCCAGAGAGGTGGTTACTCGTCACCACAGAAGCCATCATATCTACTAGAGAATTTAAAACCATACCAAAATGATCGCGTGTATATATGTGTAATAAAAAGACAATGTGGAACTCATAGGATTACAAGAATGTGAAGATATGCGAAGAACTTGCGTTCGTTCGCGTTCATTTGTTTCTCTGTGTTGTCAACGAGGCGCGAAGCACAGCATGCTGGGAGCTGTAGTCCGTTTCCGACCAGATTGGCACAATTTCTATTTTTCTTAAAAGGGCAAAAAATGACTTAAGATTTTCACAGGTAGTAGTTCATGCTATTGTGTACGCTGAAAAATGTGTCTGGTGTTATAGTTCCAAGTCATATCTTTGTGGGATTTTTTAAAAAACTTGTCTATGGGAGTTTCAATAGGATCACCCTGGTGTTTGGAACGTAACCGCTAGGATCGCTGTTTTCCACTTTCCCTCCCAATATCACCTCATGCAACATCAAAGTTTTCCCTTGTAGCCAAAAGGGCTTCCGTAGTTTCTTTTAGACGTCATTTTGATAACTTCCTTCTTATTTCTCTCTGAATTTGTTCATTAAATAATGAACATTGCAAACCCGCAATATGGAATAGCGTTTTTTGCATAGTCCTGCTGAAGAACGTCGCATTCCTTCCTTTCCAGATGCCAACACCATCGCTGCGATAATTTGACAATCGAGTCAAGAACAGGTTATCTCAGAAAGTGACGGCTAAGGGTTTAACTATGTTTGCGGTATTCCAGTTTGTAATTATTTGACAGTACGCTGAAATTAGATTTGGACAATGATTGCAAAATGTTTAATGTAGGCCTAATGATATATGCTAATAGAGCTCTTCAGCGTTGACGTCAACTTGTATGCGGCGTTTGGACTACCGGTTCCCTGGCGATTTTTTACATTGCAAAACGCCATAGAGATTCAGGTTTGGCAAAAATATAAGTTGCACGGCAACAACGAACATTAGCGTGTCCCCGCATCCCTTTCTCATTAGTGGAACGGATCGTATCATCATGTTGGTGTATTCACATGTTAAATCATGACGATTATAATGCAATATTGCTAACCCCTTTCTGATCATTAAAACTTCCGAACTACATACTTTCCTTTGGTTGCCATGGGTACAACCTTCCGCACGTACATGCCGTTAGATACTGGCGCCGTTTCTGTAGTCGCCAAAAGCTTCCGGGTTTAGCATATGGACGCAACATCGTATTTATGTCGAAGTTTGACACAAAATGATCAACCATGTCATACCTACAGCCTATTTTTAACACCCTCGACAGTTTGCGGGTGTTCGCTAAGCGCGTGCTTGCACTCGGAGCTTATTTGAAATTTACCCCTATTCATTCCCAATGGAGGCCGGAAGCCGATAGGAACCAGGACGTCCTTAAATGCTAACATGAAAGACTACAATCTACTACATGCTTCCGCTTCCGCTGAAGAACTCTATGACACCGTTCGGTTTGTTCCTTTCCTCTCATAGTAACAACTTACAACAGTAGCCAACCAGCGAGCAGGAACAATGTGTTGGGTCCATGCGTAAAGCCAATCCGCAAGCGACAAAGCTTTTGATAATATGTGTTGTGTAGCACAGACCTGTATTAACCTAGACTGGCAATGGGCGGTTCCAGCCAGTGGCAGCTTTTCGGATTGACTGGGCGCAGCCATCTTTGCCTTTTTCGCGCCCTGTGGGCTCCTCCCACAGACGTAGCCCCGCCTAGTGGAGACTATCGCAGCTGTGTGCCATAGGAATGCATACGATTTCAAACGGTGATTACAACGTTATCAAAGTGGGTTTCAATCATTTTTTGTAAGATTTTGACAAGTCGTAACGTCTAAATTCTCACTCCAATAATGAAATAACCCTCACTACCTCCAAACGTTTTATTAGAGAGCCTGAAGCTGAGCGGTCTTGCCAGATAGGGCGGTTTCCCGCCCAATCGGGGCCGTTGAGGAAGGCGGTCTGTGGGTAAAAATGGACGGAAATAATCAGTGTTATCTGGCAACCCCGAAGCCGACTGTTTTCGTTGCCGCTTATGCAGGTTTGTGGATATTTGTGACACTGAATCGGCCATGCTTACGTGTGTAAAGCTTATTTTATGTACTTAACTCAGATGTAATGACAACTGTGTATATTGGTATGTATATTTCTTAAATAAGCCGTACGTTTTCAGTGAAGCTACCGGTAACTGTGCTATTAATCCCCCCACCCCCCCAAGGACGCTGAAGGTAACCTAGCAACAACACGGCACAGCACATTGCAGCTGTGAAAATAACGAGCCACTTGAGAGCGAGACTTTTCTAGAACATTAATTTATACTAGAGCTATTGTTCTAAAGACGTTACACATGGCCTGGTCAGTGAACCAGTGTTGCAAAAAAAATATTTTTTTAAAAACCCATCGGTGCATGACGTCATTACGTAATTACGGGAGTCTCCACTAAGATGGCGGACTACGATTCTGAGGCTCTGAGAAATCCGAAAATTTCGAGGGGCATTGCCAGTCTAGGTTAATACAGGTCTGTGTTGTATAGCCTATGCTTTTGATATGCATAAATGGCATTGTCTGCCTCGTTTGTGTGAATGATGTGAGAAACTAAAAATGGCGGACATTTACAGCTTCTTTTTTTGTGTGAACTGCATTCGTTTAAAATGTGTGCGCACATCTGTCTGGAAAGAATGTAATGTTCATCATATTAGGCTGTTTCAAATTTCAAGTTCTGGACGAACGCCCAACAGGCTCTACGCCTGGGTTAAATCCTATACGGCCTACAGGGACCTCTTGTGGATATGGCTGGTAAATATTTTGGGTGTGGGACTCAGCCTATCCTCCACAGAAAATTGGAAACTGGTCCTTTTCCCAGGATGCTCCAGTCTACGGCTCTGGCTCCAGTTAAAGTCCCACATTAAGAAGTGATGTGATAAACACATTGTAGGCCTAAGCTACACTACTTGGACATATTGGACCACTGGTAACACCATTCAATGTAGAGATGGTAATTGAAACAATTTCCTATAGGCCTGCATGGAGGATTTGACAATAGTTTAACTTTACAGTCCCAATTGTAGCCAAGCAAGAAATAGGGCATATGTATTTTTTTTAAAGGGGAACCAATTAATCTCTGTGCTATAGGCAGACACCAACACATGAGTCAAAAAAAGAGATAGGCCTAAGGATAGGCCCTAGCCTATGTGGAGGCATCCAATGCATGGAAATGCTGTCTAGTCACCAAGCTGTTTATTCTATGAACAACAAACAAACAAACGAAAGGAAGAATGTGTATGCCTACCTTTATTCTGAAGTGCCCAAGAGCAATAGCCTGATTATCATCGACGTTCAAATCTCTTCGAGACTTGGTCTGACCAAGAGCATAACAATGAACATTTCCCAAACGGCATGGTTGACCCGCCTCCCTTGGTTTGCTTATGGTTGTTTGCTTACCGACAAAGTGGGAGGAGTTCCCGTATTTCCGGGAACTCAGAAAGTACTTGCATTGCTCTTGACCTGACTAGTTGCAACACTGAAAGTGTTGCGTCACTAGGAGGGCACAGCCTGGCTACAAGAGAAAGGCCCCTGACCCCTCTGTAACAACCACCAAGGTAATAACTTCCTGCCAATGTAATACAAAAAATGAACAGTTCAGACGTTATAGCACGGCCAACGCAATAATTTAATAACTGAGGGCAGTCATGGGTAAGTGTTAGGGCGTCAGACTTGTAGCCCAAAGGTTCCCGGTTCGACTCCCGACCCGCCAGGCTGGTGAGGGGAGTAATTAACCAGTGCTCTACCCCATCCTCTTCCATGACTGAGGTACCCTGAGCATTGTACCGTATCGTACCGCCGCACTGCTCCTTTGGGGCGCCATTGGGGGCTGCCCCCTTGCACGGGTGAGCCATAAATGCAATTTCATTGTGTGTAGTGTTCACTTGTGTGCTGTGGAGTGCTGTGTTACAATGACAATGGGAGTTGGAGTTTCCCAGTTGGGCTTTCACATAACTGTTGCCTTTCATATGAATGTGCAACTTTCGACGATGGCAACATTTAGAATATTGATTTATGCACTCTGATGGATATGAGCAAAAACCAAGTTGCCACCTGATCACTCCGACGAGCTTGCAAGATAGGATTTCTGGCCCACCGCCTACTTGTTATGTTGGAGATTATTACGTTGGGGAGGTTGAGAAGTCTTCCATTATGTCCCATCCCATAAATGCAATAAAACACTAGTTCAGCAAAAGTAGATATTTTAACATTTGCCTAAAAGGTTAAAATCAAAATGTTTTTGATGTTTTTATTCATTTTGTTTCCTTTTCCTTATTTCTTGCCATTATCTTTACTTTTTATTCCATTTTCACCTGTCATGCCTTATGCTTTTATTTTTTATTTTATTTCAAGTTATTTTATTTTACATAATTTTTATCTTACTTTACTGTACAGCACATTGAATTGCATTCATGTATGAAATGCGCTATAAAAATAAAATTGCCTTGCTTTCCTTGCCTTGCCTTGCCTTGCCTAGAATCCACTGGGCAGTTCATTTGTATTTGTAGTGAAGGGGGGGCAAGACATTTCAGGATTTCTATGTTCCAATCAGCATCTGATGGGACATAATGTAACAAATTTCTCAACCTTCCAGCAAACGTAATAATTTATTATGTTGGCCGCGCTATTACATCTGAACTGCAGATTTTTTTTGTTAAGTGCGGCAGGGTTATTAAGTTGGCAGGGTTATTACGTTACACCCCACATTGTTCAAGGTTGGGTGAAAAGTCCTCTGAAAGGCACCCCCTCCTATACAATGTAATAGGAGCAACCGCCCTCAGTCCTCACCGGCCCGGGCACAACTGACCCATTGGTCTGCCCCGCATCGGCTGTAACCAATGACCTGTAATAACTCTAAGTTGCTTTGGCTAAAAGTGAGTAAGTACGGTATTTAATACCAGAGGTGTCAAAAGTAAAAGTAAAAACAAGTAACACAGTGTCCTTCCAACACACCTGTGTACTTGTCTTGTGATCAGCTAACTCTGCACTGGTTGGATCAAGTTTGAGGTGGGTCCAGTGTTTTTCAGTAACAACACAGTCTATCTATCTCATTAGGTACAATGGTGTAACAGCTATAATGCCATGTGCTAGTGTTGTAATTACACCACAAAAGTACTTTTACTTTTGACACCTCTGTTTAATACTCACTTCATTTCCTTTTACGGGCACTGAAGTCCCAGTACGAATAGAGATCCTCAAAAAATCTGTCATACCAGTGAAATGGACAAACCCTCCCAATTAACAGCAAAGCCATGATATCAGGGGGTGCTGTGGCGCAGTGCACTAAGCTCCCCACATTTGGGCTTTCATGCCCGCCCCATGGGGACCCCGGTTCGAATCCGGACAGGGTCATTTTCCAATCCTCTCCCGTCTCTTTCTCCCACTC
This sequence comes from Engraulis encrasicolus, assembly GCF_034702125.1. Taxonomy (NCBI): domain Eukaryota; kingdom Metazoa; phylum Chordata; class Actinopteri; order Clupeiformes; family Engraulidae; genus Engraulis; species Engraulis encrasicolus. The sequence goes on along the minus strand of NC_085858.1, from coordinate 43,189,909 downwards.
ATTTCCTGTCAACATCTCATACTATCCTGTCAATAAAGGTATAAAAAGCCCCTAAAAAATATTATTATTTTTTGAAAAAGTCATGATTTCAACACTACGATTTCAACAACCTCGACTTTAAATAAAGGGAGAGAAAGCCATGTCTCTGTAAGCACAGGGCCTGTATGCTCTGCTGTCTCTTTAAGAGAGAGGGCTTCCCTCTTCCACGCAGGGAATCCTCAATGACCTCACTGGCTTCCTTTGCCAGTAAACCCCAGTCTGCTGGTTGGAGGAAAATAAGAGGGAGATTTTTAAAAAAAAAAACAGTCATATGTGTGCAGAATTTAAAACACTGTCCTTGATCACACCACCTCAATTGATTTATAAGCGTCCTACCTGATTACTGTAAAATGGGCCTCTGTCTATAGACATAACACAACAACTTTGTGCATTATCTGCCAAAGCGTGCTGAGTTCCTGAGACACCTAAATTCTATTTCCTAATGAGTATTTGCCATTATGTATTGGGCTGCGTTGTTGCTTTATCCTCTTTATCTGATATATTGGCCAGAAAAGAGATAAATCAGACACAGCCAGGGAAGCCGACAGAGGGGGACAAAGGGGAAAGTTGTCCCGGGCCCAGGGACAGAGTGGGCTCAGAATTGGGTCCTCAATACATTCTATGCACTGGGGAGGGGGGCCCTTTCAGATGAATTTGCCCTGGGCCCAGCCAAAGCTGTCAGCGGCCCTGGACACCGCACACTGCCACTGCTCTTGGTCTTACATGCTGAGTAAGGTATGTTGTACTTGCCTTTTTTGTCCACAAGGGGGAACTGTAGCCCTTTATTAGTCGTTTTGCACTGAGGCAGGTGTTTCACTCTCCCTCATATTCAAGGACCAGATTGCAGGCTATTGATTAATATTTCATGGTTCTGACCAGCAAGTTCGTGTAGCATTATATTCTCTGGTTTGGTGACTTGCCAACTCCTGAAACATATAACGGACATAGAATTGTTGTTCATGAACTAGTCAGATGGATCTTGAAAGTTGGGCTTGGCTTCAAAACGACCAAAGCATTGAAATCACTTAGGACCAGGGCTCTAAATTAACAACAGCCAGACAGCCAAATGCTGGTGAAATTTCAGTTTGGCTGGTACGAAAGACCAACTTACTAGCCACTCTGACTAGTAAATGAGCATCTACAAGCCATCTTGGCTGGTGATGAAAAAAGTTAATTTAGAGCCCTGCTTAGGACAGTCAGTGTAGATCAGTGTTATCTAGCCACTGATTTTCACACACTGTGAGCAAACCACAAATGTATGTTGCATATTGCAAAAATGAGGAAAAAAAAAAAGAAAAAGATTGTTTAGGCTACGTTTTCACTGAAAAACACTTGTACGTGTGCAGGAACCGAGGAGCTCCGGGAAGAGATGTCTCTGTTGTCTGATCGTCAATCTCTCCTGGCTGAGGGTCATTGGGAACATCACGGTGGGTGCTTGTTTTACACGGGCACTAGCAATTACAAGTTAAGAAGGACAACTTTTCTCATGTCTCATTATGGGTGAAAGTACACTGCTGTTTTGGTTTTCTTCTTTTCAGTGGCGTGGTCAAATTAGTCAAATTGTCATTGTTCTCGCTTGGCCTACTGGGCAAATACAGATCGAATGTGATGATCATGTAATGTGATGAAAATTAAATGCTGTTACAACAGATATAAAATGTTTACTAATTGACTAGTTGTTTACAACCACTGCAAGTAAGGTGGTCAAGTATAAGTAGAGTTACAATGTATACAATAATCCTTCTTCCCCTGTTTAACCACAGCCTGCCATCCAGCCCAGCTCTCAGCCAAACACGGCAGACAATGGCGTGCGCAGACATTTTTCGGGGCGGGTGCTGGAGCTGCATTACTAGGCCAGTGGTTTTCAAAGTGGGGGCCGGGGACCCCTGGGGGCCGCGAGGAGGTGCTAGGGGGGCAGCGGCAGGATGGCAGGAAAAGTACAGCACAACAAAAAGTAAATAATTGAATAAACTGACTAAAGTACAACAAAAATGTCTGAACAATATTCCTATTCCTATTGGTATTATTTTATATCCTAGAGCTCCCTCTGCCTCACAGGCCCAGACTATGGTTGTGAAAGGGGGTCCACAGAAAAAATAGCGTGGCGCAACCCGTAAGGGGGCCTTGACTTGAATCTACCAGTATATGGGGGGGCCTTGTCATGGTAAAGTTTGGGAACCCCTGACTAGGCTTATACTGTATATTACATCTGGGCTTTTGCTTTTGATCATCAAGCATTTGTAGATGATGATCATGTGACATTGTGACAAAAAATCCAAGAAAGGAACGTTCAAAGGGGGCATTTTTTGTAGGGCAAATGGACAGGTGCTTTAGCACTACTTTTTCCCTATCTGTGCACACCTATGACTGCAGATGAGGAAGATGGTGACCGTCCCAAGACTTTTGGTGCTTACCTCCTCAGTGCTGCGCCACGGCCAAACCAGGACGAGGAGGCTGCTCTAGACCAGTGTTTCCCAAACTAAGGCCCGGGGGCCGGATGCGGCCCGCCACGTCCCTTTGACCGGCCCTCCACCTCTCTGCATCTCACCATTTGAACTGCCCCAAAGAAGCAATCCTATCTTGTCTTGATAGTTTCTCATCTCACTGTAATATAAACAGGCCTACCATTTCTATTGTATCACTCATAAACTGTCAATCACCATATTTTTCTAACCTTTCCTTGGTATTTTTACACGGTTATTAGAAATTAAAAGGAATACTTGTGGCATTTCAAATTGAAAAACATGTGAAGTACTCACTTCTGTTGCAAATCACTTGTAATGATGAACTATTTTGTGCTAGAAATTATGGTTATAACAGGCAGTGGCCTAGAATACAGCCCACATGATTGATCCCGGCTCCTGATCACAGTCAGGAACGATAATGTAGCCCCCAGAGAAAAAAGTTTGGGGACCCCTGCTCTAGACATTTCAATGTGATGATGGATGTTGTACACCATCCCTTCAGATGACCCATTAATGTTAAGTAGGCCTACTGTATTGAAAGAATGGCTTCAGTTACATATGAATGAGAACCAGTGCACCTGACAAAGGTATGACATAAAGTATACTTTAGTGTGATCAGCCACATGGGAAGTGGGGGTGCGGGGGGTAGGCTACGGCTAGCCTGGTCCTGACCATCCCATAATACTAACATTTCATTTCGTATTTATTAGTCAGCCTGCCATCAGCAGCTAAGGTGCTTAAATAAACTTTTGATGGCATTTTTTGTTAAAAGTTGGCAACCATCCCAGAAGTTATCAGCATGGGCTAAGGTTTCAGAATCACCTGGTTGCCAACACGGAACTTGACCTTTAAGGTCAAATATGAAGGTCAAAAGGTCAACCACGGTCAAATAACAGTGTTATTTAGTTAAAAATTGTTACAAAGTTGTTAAAAGTGGGCAACCATGCCAGAAGCCATCAGCACGGACTAAGGATTCAGAATCAACTTGTTGCCAACACTGAACTTGACCTTTAGGGTCAAATTTGAAGGCCAAAAGGTCAAAAACAGGGTATTTTCTTGCTAGTCTTTGTTGGGAACTGTATATTCATGGAATTCTTTTTCAAAAGTTGGCAACCATGCCAGAAGTTATCAGCATGGGCTAAGGTTTCAGAATCAACTGGTTGCCAACATGGAACTTGACCTTTAGGGTCAAATATGAAGGTCAAAAGGTCAAACACGGTCAAATAACAGTACCAATATGTTATTTAGTTAAAAATTGTTAAAAAAAAAAAGATGTTAAAAGTGGGCAACCATGCCAGAAGTCATCAGCATGGACTAAGGATTCAGAATCAACTTGTTGCCAACACGGAATTTGAGCTTTAGGGTCAAATTTGAAGGTTAAAAAGGTCAAACACTATGTATTTTAAAGTTTGACTTTTTGGGGGACTGTGTTCGTGGAAATCTTTTTTCAAAAGTTAGTTATGCTAGAAGTTATCAGCATGGACTAAGGTTTCAGAATCACCTGGTTGCCAAGAGGGAATTGACCTTTAAGGTCAAATATGAAGGTCAAAAACACTGTATTTTCTGGTTAGTCTTTTTTGGGGATCTTTATATCCATGGAATTATTGTTTTCAAAAGTTGGCAACCATGCTAGAATGTATCAGCATGGGCTAAGGTTTCAGAATCACCTGCCCTACTAACAATTTTTAGTTCTACTAAGGTTCCTGGAACACAAGCCCTTGGTTCCAGTTTAGTTCTGGGTACGTCCCCAGAGAGTCATTTTTGGTTATTTTTCCATTCTCACTTGGTTGGCAGGAAAGTTTAACTTTCGTTCCTAGAATGTTATATGTGTAGTTCCCATTCCGTTCCCTTATTGTTCTCTCACCGTCACTTTATTCCTGTTCATGTCATGTTTGTTCCCTTGTCGTTCCCATATGGTTCCCTTAACCTTGTTGGTTGCATATTTGGTTCCTTAGACATGCTCCTGATGTTCCCCCAACCTTATTGTGATTGTGTTTTGGTCCTGCCCCACTATCTCTCACCATAGTTGAGGTACCCTGATCATGGTACTTAAGGACCTCCCATCCTCCACCATCACTGAAACACCCTGCGCCTGGCATCAGCTTGGCACACTGCTGTCTTAGAATGATGATTAAAGTTGCTGAAAACATGTATGATGTCTATATTTTATATATCAGACTATGCCGTATTGTACCACAATATGAGAGAAATATCAGCTGAGCATGTATGAACACAATCTAGTGGGGATTAATACCAAATGTTTTCCTTAATGAAGTTTAAAGATAATCATACCATCTACATCAAGTGCACAATGGCGCAAGCAATGTAACATGTGCTGTTACTGACTAGCTCACAAAGCAAGGCACAAGATGTAGTTAACAAATGCCATAAGCCAAAAGCGCTATTAGCTTGCTTGCAAAGCAGTTAAACAAGCGCTATGCTGTGCCATGCTGACCAGCAGGCAGGCAGGCAAATAACTAAAGCACTCTGACAGCAGGTTTATATACAGGCTCAAGAGTACCATGTGACCAGATTGATTAGGAGTTTTTCAGGTGCAAGCAATTGAATCATGATATACCAGCCCTAAGTAATTAGGTTTGCCCAGGCGCTGATGGACAGATTGGTTGTGAAGGGCTTGCTTGTTACCGGCAAAGGTGTAACAAGTTCTCAAGTTATTTCTTTCACTCACCACATCTTTTGTGTGATGTTGTGTGCACAGCCAAACCTTAGATCAACCCAACCAAGTTGAGTTAAATGAATGAAATGGAATAAAAAAAATAGATTGTGTACATGATTAAATCTGGAGGAAATACTGTTACCAATATGTAGACGTACATGATTTAATCGGGTGGACAGTCATTATTGCTTATGCTCTGAACAACACAGTATAAACAAAGTTGGGGGAACATCAGGAGCACGTCTAGGGAACCAGACGTGACCAGACCTATAATGTAACCATCAAGGTTATGGGAACCATATGGGAACGATGAGGGAACAAACATGAAAAGCAATAAAGGTACGGTGAGAGAACGGCGAGGGAATGGAATGGGAACCACACATATATCGTTCTGGGAACTTAAATTAAACTTTCCTGGCAACCCAGTGAGAACCAAAACAGAACCAAAAATTACGTATCTGAAACGTATCCAGAACTGAACCGGAACCAATGGCTGCTTGTTTTTTACTGTAACCAAAGGGAACGTTTCTAAGTGGTAAATTTTGGTTTGGTAATAACCCCAACCTTTAGAGAACCAAAAGTCAAACGTTCTCTTTACGTTCTGTGTTACTAGGGTGGTTACCATATGGAACTTGACCTCTAAGATCAAATTTGAAGGTCAAAAGGTCAACCGAGATTAATTAAAAAAACAGGTTTTTTGGTGATGTCCTTTTATAAAATAGTTGTTTGCATGGTACTGTATATTGAGGCCTATAATTTAATGTTTGATTTGGCTTATCATGGTGTGGCTCTGGCCTGTCATCCTTAGACATTCATCATAGCTCATAAAAATAACTTAAACTTGTATTTTTTTAATTTTCATTCTGGTCATCTCAATTACTTTATTCTTCTTTGTGAAGCACATTAAGCTGCTGGTATGAAATGGGATATGCTTTGGCTCACCAGTGAATTTGCTTCTTTCCATAAAAAAATAATGACTTCAGTTATTTCTGAGGTGTTTCAAATGGTTATTAGCAATGAGGGACACTTGCTGATTTGCTTTGTCATATCATGGTTAGGAAATAACCTACAGTAAGAGTAGAGCAAGTATTGCACACTTCTCTTGATGTTCTCATGACTACTGTAGAATGTTCTGTTGCATTCCCAGGCTTGGAGTTTTTGTGTCACCTGTATAAAGTACCATGCTTATCTTTTGGTATTGATCGACTATTTTCAGAAGACAAAGAGGCAATTGATATGTTACCACCAAGTGATGCATATGGATTGCATCTTGCATAAGCAAATTAGCAGGCAAATGTATGGCTGCAGTCTGACAAAGTACATATTAACAAAGACACTGAGGAGACAGGTGTTGAAAGGTTGTAGACTTGATGGCTGTGTGGTAAAGGAAACCTCCAGTTCCACATAGTAGCTTAGGACTGATAAGATGTGGTTGTGGAACCAAGTGGGCAATACATGCCTGCAGTTGCCTGAGAAATGGACAGCCCTGTATACCTGCATGTGATTAAAATGTAGAATGTTTAAACGCCGTAGGGATAGAACATGATCTGGATGACACAACCTTTTTGTAATAACAGCAACAATAGCTCCTTTAAATACATAAATATCCAGTATGTACTGACATCACATTTGAATTTGAATTATTGTTTTAATTATTATTGAAGTAAAGAAACAATATGATCAATTACATTCTTGTTATTGACAATTTGCAATAATCACTTTCACTCATACCCTAATAATAAAGACTACATAACTTCTAAATATACAGTCCAACTAAATTATTGGAACAGAAAGGCAAATTTCCTTGTTTTTGTTGTTCACTGAAGACTTGGGTTTAAAGGGGCTCTAAGTAGGATTAAAAGCTTAATTAATCACTGTCCCGAGTCATCTGATACTTACAGTAGGTGAAGTGTGATTCTCGCGCCCACTTCCACCATCCACTGTCAGAAAACCCCAAATGCAACTTTTGACAGTGCTGTCCGCTTCGGGAGAAACCTCATCAAAACAGTGTTTTATTTTCTTTACAATTATTTGTTCCAATACTTTCACTCACCCAAAATGATTTAAATAATATGAAATATCTCCTCCAGGTACTAATTGTTCAATACATAATGCAAACAACTTGTATTTTATGAAAGCACATCACAAAAAAAAAAACATTTTTTTTACCCCGGTTGACCTTTTGAACTTCAAATTTGACCTTAAAGGTCAGGTTCCATACTGGCAACCATGGACCATGAAACCTTAGTCCATACTGATAACTTCTAGCATGATTGTCAACTTTTGAAAAAGAATTCCATGAATATGAAGCCCCCCTCCAAAAAAGGCAAACCAGAAAATGCATTGTTTTTGACATTCAATTTTGACCTTAAAGGTCAAGTTCCATGTTGGCAACCAGGTGATTCTGAAGCCTTAGTCCATGCTGATACCATCTAGCATGGTTGCTTACATTTGAAAAAGAATTCCATGAATATACAGTTCCCAAAATAGACTAACCAGAAAATACATTGTTTTTGACCTTTTGACCTTTAAATTTGACCCTAAAGGTCAAGTTCCATGTTGGCAACAAGTTGATTCTGAATCCTTAGTCCATGCTGATGACTTCTGGCATGGTTGCCCACTTTTAACATCTTTTTAACAATTTTTAACTAAATAACACTGTTATTTGACCGTGGTTGACCTTTTGACCTTCATATTTGACCTTAAAGGTCAAGTTCCGTGTTGGCAACCAGGTGATTCTGAAACCTTAGCCCATGCCAGAAATGTTCTAAGCTATGAGATAGCCGTCTCTCATTGGCTCCCATTATAGCCCCGTTGGCGCACGCAGCCAAGTAAAAGATGAATGGGAGCCTATTGGGCTAAATGGCTCAGCAGGGATTTGTGACGATTCTGTTCTCTGGTTTGTAAAGATGTGTGCACATTCTGTACCTTATCATGGAAGTTGTATTAGAAGTGAAGTTAAAGGTTCCTGACATGGCTTTGTTCTCCCAAAGACGTGTTAGTTTTGTCCTGCAACACGCTAGCATTCGGCTAATACCTGCTGGCTGAGGAATCTCTGCGACTATCCACGACCAGAGCTGACGAGAGACGTACTCTGACTGATCCTCCTAGCAGAGACATCTACGGTCACACACCTCAACCCCCACCACCGTCCAACATGTTAATTGAAGGTGCCCAAATTCTTAAGGATGAGCGCAGTCATTTCCTTTACCCCATGTACACATGCCGCTTTTCCACCACCTTAAATGCAATAAATAACAGGTGTCCGCAACAATCCTAACATAACTTTAAACACATCGACATCTGAAGTCAGACTTAAAACTACAAAACAAATGGCGTATGCCGTAAAGTCGATTGTCACGTGTTATGTCATTGCTATAGTTGAAATAAGGGTCATTTTCACGAATCTAACACTTGACAAGATGCAAACGTGTCGGCAAATGCTTTCACTTACTCATATCTATCGAACGCGACTTCATTGTTTCCAGGGAAAAAATCACACGGGCAGATAGTTCTAAGAGAAGCGTACAGCCCCATTGGCACCCATTCATTATTTACTTGGCTGCGATAACATAGCTGCAGTGCCACTCCTGGCCACACCAGCTAGTTGTCGTTCTTGTACAAGATTCCATTTTCTTTGCCCTAGCCCATGCTGATAACTTCTGGCATGGTTGCCAACTTTTAACAGAAAATGCCATCAAACATATATTTTTGGAGCTTGGCAGGCTGACTATTTGGTCTGGCACTTGTTTGCTCTGAAGCGATTGTAGGAAGCAGGAAGTTTGCACTCAGTTATGGTTTGAAATTATTGGACACCTCTCACCCAATCGCTGGCAGTTACTCAACAACAACATAGGGCAGACCAATGGCTCTGGCGCAGATGTGTAAGTCATTGTCACAAGCGTCCTCCCCCTTTCGCCCCCACGTGGGAGGCGTATTCGCTTATTGGCTGTTTTCTGGGGGGGAGGGCGTTGCGATCAAAATTCTACTGCTCCAGGCACTCCACAGAGAAGCACGCCCAGACTACTGTAGTGGAGCCAATCCTTTGGCGGAAGTACGTAGGATGGCTCGCGAGGCTAGGCTACAGCAGCCCCTGGTGGTGGAGCTTCAAAATTGCCAAAAAAAAGTAATAGCTATTTACTTCGTTTAGGTTACATTTATAACTACTACATCTATACCGGATGTGGTCAATAGAGGTGTTTGGGGACATGTATGTAAAATTCACTGTCTATAATAATAACCCAAATGGCAATATTTTTAATGAAAATATCAGAAAGGCTACTTCTGAAATATTGGGCTTCTCGCTGGCAGCATGTTCTGGCTCACCTCTCACTCTGACTGAATATAGTAGGCCTACTCTACCAATAGTTTTCGTTTTAGAAGGCTATTGTAGGCTAGAGACAAGCTGAGAAACGAATGTGAAATGTGATATTGTGATTGCATATATTTTGTGGATCTCGCTTGCCACAAGGTCAAGACAACAACAAAAATACGCACACCATCTGTGGCCGTGCATCATTTGCGATCATTAACATCCGGCGGGCATCTCTCCTTGACACAAAAATGAAATCTTATATCTTATTATAATCTATATTATCTTATATAGTTGGCTATTGGAAGATATTGCGGCTATTGGCATGCATCTAGTTGGCTATAATAAGTAATGTGTCATTGGTTGAATTTGCCCCCAAGTACAAAAAATGGCGGTAGGCCTACTGTTAAGCCAAGCCATTAATGCCATGTAGGCTAAATTTTATCTTCAGTCGAAGTTATATCATCATTATAGGCTGTCTTTTGTTGGGGGATGCAGGCTACTGGCTTGTCAACAACAATGATGTAGATGAAATGAAACATGGACATGAACAATTCAAAGTCCTCAGCTGATGATTTTAGGGAGAGGAGAAGACGTTGGTTAAAGAAAAGAAAGGAGGAAGCCAGCTGGGTCATTGTGTATTACATTTATTATGAATACATAGAAAGTCAAAGCTTACTTCTGTTTGAAGTTTGTTCACATGCTAACACAGCATAGCCACGTTAGACTTGGCTGGGTGCTCATTTACACACCTAGTCTACATAACATAATCAAAAAAAGAAAAAGAAAAAAAAACTGCTGTTTTCAGTCGAGTACCTGCCTCTTGCCCTTCTCATTGTCAGCTATTATAAATACAATAACATATACATGTATGAGCAAATGTCACTGTCAAAAGATGCAGCAATAACAGTAATAACAGTATAGGATTATCTTGTGTAGTGTAGCAACATGACAGGACATGTCGACGATATGGCGAATAGAAAGTTGATAATGCTGATCAAATAGGCTACTATGAATTGTAGAGGTGTAGACAGCGCTGATCCACACACACACACACACGCACACGCACACACACACACACACACACACACACACACACACACACACACACACACACACACACACACACACACACACACACACACACCACTAATCCATAGTTTCATTCTTGGATTTCTACACTTTTACAATGTGATTGTCATTTGTTGTCCTTGTACTTAGCACATTTTTCTTTCTAACCGTGACTATGTACAACACATTACAGTATAGGAATATGTACAACTGTCTATGTCATAATCATCTAATCTACCCAAGGACGTCTATAGTATAATTGAATCTACCAATTGAACTACAGATTGAAATGATTCTCTTTGCTATTATCTGGGACATGTAGATGTTCTGTGTAGTGGTATGTGTTCATCAACCTGCAATGTCATGAAAAAATTAAACAAATCAATAAATAAAATAAGTAATTCAATGAAATAAATAAATAAATAATAAATAAAATACATGTTCGAAAGAGGTGTAGGCCTATATTTGTTATTGGTCACTTCTGTGAGCACTGGGAAATTATAGTACATAGTCAAAATGTATAAGCCCTATTATAGGCCTATAATAGGCCTATACACTATATTACCATAAGTATTCGCTAACCTGCCTTGATTCCAGGCTTGTACGAAATTCTGAATTGAATGAATTTGAATTCAAGGTAATGCCATAATACGAACACTAGGTGGTGTCATTACCTTGAATTTCTTTGAATTTAAGCTACACCACCCATTGAGAGTACATAGAACACCACCACCTAGTGTTCATATTATGACATTACTTTGAATTCAAATTCGTTCAATTTGGAATTTCGTACAAGCCTGCTTGATTCACATATGGACTTAACTGCCATCCCAGCCCTAACCCATAGGGTTCAATATGATAATCCGTGTGTTTATGGGAAGTTTTGAATATTCTTCCAAAAAACGTATTGGTGAGGTCACACACAGATGTTGGTCGAGACGGCCTGTCTCTGCTCTAATTCATCCCAAAGGTGTTTTACTTCGTTCAAGTTAAGACTCTGTGCAGGCCAGTCAAGTTCATCCATACTGGCTTCTGCTAGCTTCTGGGCTGCTGCTGAGATAGTTCAAGCAATCAAGAGAAACTGTAAATGACAGTATTCTTACCACTACAAAAATAAATACATATAACATACAGTACATTGCAAATCTCCCTTTCCAATTGAATTATAGCGCCTACAGGCCCTCAGTCCATATTAAATTCTTATATGATGTATGTGAATATTGAGTTTTTTGTTTACATGGAAACAAAAAAAATCTCATAAAGAAGTATTAGCAGGAGATAACTCCTCTCCTTTTTAAAGTATTCACATACAGTATGTGTGAACAGGATGGTTTACATGTGTATTGTGGGTACTTAAAAAAGGAGACTTTTCCCCTTTGTTTATGCCTTTCATTTATATGTATTGCTTTGGGTCATCCTCTACAAATGTTGTTGAGTCAACTGAAGGCAGAAGGCTTTAGATGTGATCCAGCACACATTTCTGCAAGACTAAGACTAAGAAAATCTTGTTTTAAAAGCCAATGAAAAGACGGTTAAATATCCCCACAGTATTCAGCCTTAAGGGAAAAGATGGAGGTGGCACATTTGCATAAAAATCTTGGTATCCTGCTTGATGACACTCTTATATTCAAAGCGCACATTGAACATTTTGTTAGGAGACTTAAACTAAAACTGTTTTTTTATTATTATTTAGAAATGAATTCGTTCTTTCCTTTGAAAGAAGAGCCCTGTCTCTATAACCTTTGTATCTATTCTTATCTAGACTATGAAGACCTGCTGTATGGGTCTAAGTCACGCCCTTCTACTTCCGGTCCATGGGGCCTTAACTCACAAAAATGTATATGGGACTAAATGGAGCGAGTCGAGCTAAATCCTGATTCCGTTTGATAATGGCAATTTGCCACTGCAACCTGGCGCAGATGCCCATCTCAATGGGTCTATTTAAAGGTGAAATAGAATACAAGTAACTGTACACAAACAGAGCCTTGACCTCTGAAAATGATTCACACTAAAAGCACTAAAAACATATTTGTGAAAACTCTCATTTGGCCTTTGCATGTGAATACAGAACAATTGAGACTGTCATCCACCGGATCAGGGCCGTCGGTGGACCTATTTTACAGGGGCACATGCCTGGGTAGTGATTTGCTGTGCCCCGGTCTGAGTTTCACAAAAAAAACAACAACCTTGCTACCTTGGAATTTAGCTCAAGTTTAGCATACGGCGTAATCTACAGAATGTGCACAAAATAGTGCACATGCACTACTTACAATAATACGAATGTACAAGCTTTTTAAAATAAATAACTGCAAAAAATTGTTATGCTCCCACGCTCACATTATCTCTCAGTGCCCTACTGTGCCCCTGTATAGCATTGGGTCAGCTGACACCCCTGCACCGGATAAGCATAGTGATGACGGCTCTTGGCATTTTTTTTTAATGCAGATTCGAAAACGGTGTGTGAAATCAGTTATAGTAGAAAAAATAGGGAAGAAAACATATGTTTAGCAAAACAGAAAAAGAAAACAGCTGTGTAAACGCATTCTTCTAAGACTAAGGAATGTCAAAATAAACCTTTACATTTTCTGGTGTTTGGTACATGGTTTACGGAACAGATTCTTGAAAGAAAAAACCCAAGGTGACCCAGGTCCAGATTCCAGTCCTTCCCCATCTCTCTCTCCACATGTTTCATTTTCCTTTCCAAATAAAGGCAACATTTTACAAAAAAAAGAAATGCACATTCATAACCAACTGAATACATCTCTCTAATATCTTTATATCTGTAATATATTAGAAAATATATTATAGGTCTCAAATATACAGCACTTAGAGTAACATTTATGAAAGATTACTTAGTGAGGATTTAAGAAGGGCCAGTAACCATCACAGAGACAATTCCAGAATTGGTCTCAGAAGTTCTTAGGAAAGAAGGTTGTGTCAAAGAATCGTCTATTAGAGAAAGATAACCCAAACTCCGCCCACCCAATGCAAATGCAATGTCATCAAGTTTGGTCTCCTTAAGGGGTGCTGTCCCCTCCTTCTTCTGGTGTTTGGTGATGGCTTGCACAAGCTGTGCACTACTGCCAGAGAGACACTTCAGAACACTTCAGAAAGCCCCCATAGGAATGAACGGGTGCAATTCGTTACGCTAATATGGCGCGTGCATACACATATCCCACCTGTCCGGTAACGAGAGCCAATTGCTTGCTGATCTGCGCTGTCACTTATCCAATCATCTCGCCGTCTCGACGCAACCTTTTACGACTGCTCATAGTCAAGCGGCATGCCCTGAGAATCTGCTTCAGCCAGTTAGTTGCTGATGACATGTGCGGTTCATATCGGGTAGCTACTCGCATAGGGTTGCAACAGAGTCCGCGGCCACTTTATCTCACAGAGCGTGAAGCAGAACGTATGTCGTGAAATTCCGCGCATGACTAATCTGAAATAGTATCCCAAATAGTAAGACCGGAAGCGTAGCCAAGATGGCCGCTGAGTGAAAGGACTTAAACTAAATGACTTTGCTACTGCCATCTACAGCGCCAAGGGAACTCCATTTATCAACCTAAGGTCTCTAAGGTCTCCTAACCGGAGGTCTCCTAAAGGGGCGTTCACCTGACATCACATGGATCCCGGAATGAAGTATCTTTCTCTATTAGATGATTCTTTGGTTGTGTGGTAGAGTGGAATCAAAGTGCCACAGCTGGTCTACAAACAGCCTCCCCACTGGCTATTCGACCCATGTCTGTAGTTCACCCTAGGGGCACTGTCGAGCGAGCGAAGACCATTCTTTCTGAAAAGTGGCACGTGAACTCTCTCGTCTTACCCTTAGAACCTCTCTGCAAGTACTAAGACAAGACCATGGCGGAAAATGCCTCATTTCATAGTTCATAGGTCAATCACATCACATCATGTTTTTACAGCCAGAAGCTCTTGAGCGAGAAGGTTGTGTGGGCCAGGTGCAGTCCTGGAAAATACAGTCCCCTCCAGAATAGCAAGCAAAATCTCCTTGTTTTTGTTGTTGTCCGCCGAAGATGTTTGGGTTTCAGACCAGAAGACGAATATGAAACAAAAGTTCAGAATGTCAGCTTTCATTTCCTGGCATTTAAATCTAGATGTGTTAAATCATTTTGGATTTATCACCATTTGTATTACATCGCAGCATTTTTAGGTGAGCTAGAAGTATTTTAACACATGATCATTTACATAACTGGGGGCCGCACTTGATGGCACACTAATGGCCATTGACCGTGCAGTTGCCAATCTCCTGCCAATTCTGGGATAGCGAAGTAACCATTGTTTGCCTGCTTGCAAATATGGCCGGATATAGAAAGTTGACCATGATCAGTTACAGTACATCATCAATGAAATTAAAGGAGCCTGTTCCAGAAGCAGTTGTACATGCCCAGGCCATAATTACCTTCAGCAAAAAGCAGTTTATTTACATGCACTATGACTATACTTCTTTTGCACTAAAATTGAGTAAGTATACCTGAAATACTAATAACTTTTCATAAACTTTATTTTATATACTATAGAGAAGTATATGGGGAGTACACCTGTCTTATACTGAAAAGTATAAACAAAAATGTACTATGAGTATGTGTACTAGTATAAGTATACTGTGTACTCTGTGTATATGTACAATGAGTACATAATGGCTAAAAAAACAAGTCTGTTGATCAGCTAGTTGCATATTTAAATCCTGAATTGTGTATGAATGTGTACTCCTAATGTGCTTACCCTTCTGTAACAGCCGAAATATCTACAGAATGGCTTGAATTACATGATTAAATGTATGTAATTTAATGTACTTGTGAATACACTTTAAGTGTAGGCCTACTTCAATTGTACTTTTTAGTATGCTTTGAGTACACTTTTAAATAGCCTGATCGACTTTCAAATCTCTTCGAGACTTGGTCTGACCACCCTTGCTTTGCTATTGGTTGTTTGCTTCTCGACTAAGTGGGAGGAGTTCCCGATTTTTCCGGAGCTCAGAAACGATATTTGTATTGCTCCTGTTATGATGGAGGTGTTCCCGCACAGTTTGCCCCCCTCGGGTCTGTGAACTCGCCACCTTGTCAACCCATCGGTTCGGAAATGGGAGGCACAGTATGAGACCACTGAGCTAAAGGGCTGGTCTGATAGCCCAACGCTATCGCACTGAATTGAGGCATCGGGAGGGAAGTTTACTGACGAACCACGCCACACACTGCTAGTTGGCCTCTGTTACACTCACCCCCCTGAACCTCACTCTCATCCCGGGTCAACGGCTCCACTGTGACGGAGGTGTTCTCCTGCAGTTTGCCCCCCTCGGGGCCGCGAATTCGCCACCTCGTCAACGCATCGACTTGGAAATGGGAGGCCCAGTACGAGACCGCTGAGCTAAAGGGCCGATCCAATAGCAAAACGCTACTGCGTAGAGATGAATAAAGGCCCCATTATTCCACAATATTGTGTTCCAGAACTGTTGTGGAGATTTTTTACTGCTAATGACTGTTTTGTATGTGTGGTAATGCTTCTGTATTTCTGCTCTCAGAGTCTTCCCTTGCACTGTGGAGGTTGATGAGTGATGTGTTTCGGGGTTTTTTCTCCGAATATTTGTCATCAACTATTGATGTTTTTTTTTCCTTGACCAACCTCTTCAACATCTAGCTCACTGCACCAGTAGTTTCATTCTTTTCCAAGAGATTCACAATTGTTGAACTTTTACTATGACCAGTGATTGTCCAACAGAGCTGATTCATTTTCCTTCTTTTGCTCACTTGAAAAATGGGGCGGGTTGAACGAAAGGGTGATATGTCCTGACTCTGAGTTGTTTCACACATCACACATAATTTTAGCAGGAAAACAAAGCTGGCATCCTGAAATTTGGTCTCATACAAAAGACACTGGCAGAAAATACATCAGCTCATCAGTTAATACCGCAGTCGCACTGCAATGCTTGAGGCTGTGGAATCTGTGGTTTCTGTGGAGTCAATCAATCCTGCTCCCTTTTTGAAAACCAGATGCTCGTGAGAGAGACGGTTTTCTTGTCTTGTCTTGTCTTGTCTAGTGGAACCCAGGTACCAAGAACAGCTGATGCCGGAAATCACCTCAGTTCATAAGTTCGTAGCACACTGTCCTGTAGTTTGTTCCTTACACAGTTGACGACTGCTTAATACTGTGGAAGCTGACGCGCGTCGGAGAAGTGGGGATGGACATGGCTCGGGCCACGCGGGCGCGAATGGAATGCTTGTCTTGCCAGCGATGCCAGCGCTTTCGAACAGCAGACCGAACCTGTGGAGAGGGTACACGCACGTGCACGCACGCACACACGCACACACACATGCACACACACACACACACACACACACACACACACACACACACACACACACACACACACACACACACACACACACACACACACACACACACACACATGAAGATGCACACTCACTGTTTGCCTAGGCTTATAGTCTCAAATGGCTGTAAAACCACGTGACCAGAGATCAAAGATTGTGTCAACTCTTCTCTATCTATGGCTCTGATATGATTAAACTTTGAATGACGTTCCAAGAGGAAACATGGAGAAACTACTGTATATCTATTATCTACTGTAATCTACAGTAATGTTTCATGTTGTGGCGATTCTTTGTGTGTTTTTATGATGGACTGTTTCTTGTTTATTTGTTTATGTTTAGCTCTTATGTATTATGTGTTTGTATATGTGCTTGTTATGTGCTGTGTGGATGGCCAGGTGGCATTCAATTTCCCCCTTGGGTATTACAGTAACAAAGTCTCTCTCTCCTTTCTCTCTCCTTTCTCTCTCTCTCTCTCTCTCTCTCTCTCTCTCTCTCTCTCTCTCTCTCTCTCTCTCTCTCTCTCTCGCCAGCAGTATTAGCCATTTGCTGGACAGGAGGAAAAGGATAAAGTGTGTAATGAACAGGGAAAGGGAAAATCCACTTACTTCACTGTTGAGAAAGCAGTAGAACACAGAAACAAAAAAGCCCTGTAGTACAGAACAGGGAGAGAGGGGAGGCAACATCAGAACTCTGTTCAAGACTTGCTCAATAACAGGATAATCTATTTATACAACTCAATTCAATTCAATTCAATTCAATTCCTTCTTTATTTCAGACCCAGGGGGATCCATATCACATGAAAAAAACATCACAGAACAGTACACACTTCAAAGAAAACAGAACCACAGACAAAAAAGAAGGTGAAAAAAACACATATAGGCCTATAGCATAACTCTCATTCATTGTCTCCCATACAAGCATGTTCGTCTGTGATTCCACATGTTAGAGTAGAGAAGAGTCTCACAGAGAGCTAAGCTGTTTTGTGACTCACACACCATTCGCATAATACATCTCTGTCATGAGTCACAGATTTAAAGCAACCTGTCAGACAACCATCCCTCATTAGGCTGCTCATGTTCTGAAACATGGTTTTGTCATGAACAAAGAATAAGTGAACCATGAAGACAAACTGGGCTACTTCTCAGTGACTAGACCCAAGGATGACTGGATCACTCAGCATACAGTACTTTTAGAGGTTTTCTATGTTTCGTGCGTTGAAACGTCAGTCACTTTGTGCACCAAAAAATAAAAAAACTCTAAAATGCTAATATGCTAATACTCTAAAAGTATGCTGAGTGCTCCGGTCATCCTTGTGTCTAGTCACTGAGAAGTAGCCCAGTTTGTCTTTATTCTGCTGACATCCTTTTAATAAGTGAACCAAAATCTTGTTGGATTTAGTTAACATGGTTAACTTAACACGGTTAACAGGCTTGTAGCCCAAGGCGCTGTCTCTGTCTCTGTCTCTGTCTCTCTCTCTCTCTCTCTCTCTCTCTCTGTAACACTTTATTGTAATGGTTCACTATTACAGTGGATCTACCACATTAGGTACAGTGTAATGACCAGTGTAACAATATTTAATACCATTTAATACCAGTGTAATACCATGTACCAACCCTAACCCTATATGTAAGTACAAGATTGTTTCACATTAAATATTGTTACACTGGTTATTACACTGTACCTAATGTGGTAGATCCACTGTAATAGTGAACCGTTAAAATAAAGCGTAACCTCTCTTCTTACTTGTGTTTACCTGGAAGGACTCTAGAAAAGAGTTGAAGTAGATGAATACGATTTGGGAGACCTCGCCCTCCCCCGGGTTGACGAAGAACAGCATGTAGGTGATGCCCAGAAGAGGCAGCAGAACCAAAGTGGCCTTCACCGCCTTCCTGTTGGAGAAGAACACACAAGAGGATCACAGGACTGAAAAGACTAACGGAAAAAAAGCGCTGAACTTTGCATGACTTTGACTTGTTTTCTGCTAATGCTAGCTTTTTCGATCTCTTAAAACTCAGATGTTTTACCGATATGAACGTTACACAGTCATGCTATTCTGTTCTATTCTACATTTTTGTGTTGACAATCATAAACTAAGACAGGGATGATGTGAGGAGCCAGTGACTGTAGCCAATACTATGCAACTAACTGTAAATTGCTTTGGATTAAAGTGTAATGTAGTAATATTGTGTGATGCAATGTTTTCTGTGCGGGTACTGTGTTTGTTTGTGTGTATTGCGGCTGTGGGTGGGTTATGCCAAAGTGGCTTTGCTTCTCACCTGTACTGAATTGTCTCAGACGTGGTTGAGGCTCTCAGCTTTGTCATTAGGATTCTTACGATGTTAAACAGGAAAATGAAATTGATCTAGGGAGAAAAAAACACACCCACTCTTCATAAAAAAATCAAGACTGTCATGTTGACATTCACACTTGGTCTCATGCGTACATGTATGTATAGATGTATATACAGTTGTGGACAAAATGAATAGCCACCTAGACATTAAAAGTCAGTCACAGCATGAAAAGAGGGATTTCCGTCTGTGTGTGGCCCCTTGCATTCCCGCATACTCTAAGCCCTACAGCTTGCACAGCAGTTGCTGGCAACAGTAAAATCTGTTTGCAAACCGTCACAAATTCACCTGGTAACTGGTCCCCCATGCCCCTCCCCTCCCTTAATTAGGACTGGCCTTAAAGGTACACTGTGTAATATTTCTGCATTTTCTTTTCAGAATTCATGCTGCCCAGTGCCCATTCACAAATGTTACCTTTTTCACAAATATATACCTCCACCTAATTGTAAATATTCTTTTTGACTGGGAAATGTGTTTCATACATGAATTGGTGGATCTTCTCCATGGCTGCCATTTTGAATTTCCATTAAACATTAGTTTATTATTTTGTAAATATTCATGAAAAGATCGAATTTGACAATAGGCAGCACAGTTTCAATGAGCAGCACAGTTGCAATACCTACTCTGGCCACCATCCTACACAGTGCACCTTTAAGATGTAAAATGGCAGAGCTCTTAGCTAAACAAATGCAAATCTGCGGAACAGTTTCTTCACAGTCCGGTATAAAAATACAATTCATATGTCTTGGAATGTAAAAATTATCAAGACTGTGTGCCCACATTGAGTTTTTGTACGCTAAAGTATGTAATAAAAACAAATCACTTCCATGTCATGGGTGAGCGGTTAGGGCGTCAGACTTGCATCCCAGAGGTTGCCGGTTCGACTCCCGACCCGCCAGGTTGGTGGGGGGAGTAATCAACCAGTGCTCTCCCCTATCCTCCTCCATGACTGAGGTACCCTGAGCATGGTACCGTCCCACCGCACTGCTCCCCATGGGGCGCCACTGAGGGCTGCCCCCTTGCACGGGTGAGGCATAAATGCAATTTCGTTGTGTGCAGTGTGCAGTGTTCACTTGTGTGCTGTGGAGTGCTGTGTCACAATGACAATGGGAGTTGGAGTTTCCCAATGGGCTTTCTTTCACTTTCATGTGGTTACCAAATATACATGTATATACAGTATATTCGGTAAGACTTTACTTTACGGATCGCTAATAAGGTGGTAATTTTGTGTTAATTTCATAGTTATTTCAGGATAATAACTGTTTGTTTTTAGTAACAACAGCAAAATAACCATACAGTTTCCAGTGCATTGTGTGTGTGTGTGTGTCTCTGTGTGTGTGTGTTTGTGTGTGTGCGTGTGCGTGTGCGTGCGTGCGTGCGTGTGTGTGTCAACAAAGTGTCACCGTGCTGCGAGTCATCAGGGTGTCACCACAATGCACTAGAAACTGTATGGTTATTTTGCTGTTGTTACTAAAAAACAAACAGTTATTACCCTGAAATATGAAATAACTATGAAATTAACATGAAATTACCACCTTATTAGCGATCCGTAAAGTAAAGTGTTACCGTATATTCCCTCAATTCGTATAAGTGAGGACATGAGTAGTGAGATGTGAACTTTTAAACCCTGCGATTCCCTCGTACAGTGTGAGCAGGAGCAGAGCTGTAAGAGTGTTTGGCCTAATGCCCCTATAGTTATAGGATTGACATCTCAGTGTCAAGAAACGAGCCAAACCAATTTAGAAAAACTATAATCAGTTGACAGCGCTGGTCATATGTGAGGATGTGAGTAGTGAGATGTGAACTTTTAAACCCTGCGATTCCCTCGTACTGTACAGTGTGAGCAGGAGCAGAATACCCGCGACTGAATATATCACAGAGTGTATGCCCGGCTTATGCAAAGCCGCTCTGAATAGACAGATTGTATGGCTGCTATGTAATGAAGAGCTGACAGTGCCAGCCTGAAACGTTCCATGAAACCGTAGGCCTATGTGATTTGTGTATTTTTGTGTGGACTTCAATTAGACTAAGCTATCTAAAATGATGCATGATGAATGTACAACTTCGTTGCTGAAACTCTGAATCAGGCAAATGTTTGGTGTATGTGAAGCAGAGGAAGGGGTCTCATTCTCACTCTCCCCAAATAAACTTATGCTATATTACACAATTTATTCCAGTTCCAAGCAGCCAGCATTTTAAATTGAATGGCATCCAGGACTGGACTGGCCATCTGGCATACCGGGCATTTCCCGGTGGGCCCCACACCCTCGTGGGCCCCTAATTTCAGAAATGCTTAAAAAAAAAAAATTTTGTTGTTTTTTTTACATTTCTGAAAATAGGGGCCCACGAGGGTGCGGGGCCCACCGGAGTGTCAGTTCTGCGCCGCTAATTATGAAGGGCCCCTTTAAGCCAAAAGTGCCCAGCCCTATTTCTCCCCCAGTCCAGCCTGGATGGCACCCAGTCTCTTGTTTGTTTCTGGCCAGATGCCTACTTTTGTGAGCCTGCACATTGATTTGCATATTTCTGTGGGCGGCAAGCTTCCATTTAGCCCCATTAGTTATTAGTTCCATTAGTTGCACTAGTTCCATTAGCTGCGTAAGGGCATCTCTTCCTCGTCCTTCCCTCTCCCGCAGCTCAAATGAGATCTGTGCACGGCAGATCTCACACCCACACTGTGACTCCAACAAATCAACATATCTTGTTCTAATGTCTCATTATTTGTCTTATGTAGAAAAACTTGGGCTATTATGATGAACCGATGGCGTCCATCTTGTTTTCAACCTCTCACGCTTTCTAGCCTGTGGAATAGAATGTTGGTGAGTTCAAAATAAGCGCCACTGGTTACGTTCCAAACATGGCGGAGTGATTATTAGGCATGAGGAGACCCCAGGGAGGATGTCAGTTGTCATTTGTTTAATTGCATCTCTTTTGGAGTGGCCTTTGTTTGTGTGGTGATAACTAATGTGTCAGTGTAGCCTCATTTCAGTATTGTAACTCTTTTTTTATTTATTATGTAATGTCTTTTTCACATGCTTATTTTGCACATTAGTCTTAATGGCAAAGTAAGAACTTGAAAAGGAGAAAAAGGTCATGTTACCACCGAGTGGCATAAATTTTTCTCCCCCCCCCCACAAATTCAGTCCTTTGTCGCCCCCTAATGTGTTTACCTTCAACTGGATTGCAGCACTGATTATTGATTCCACCTGCGCCTGGAGGCGGACAGTGCAGTATTTAAGTGATGGCTGAGGACTGCTCTTCCTCCTCTTGCGTTTCTGGCTCTCCTCTTCCCACTTCCCACTTCCCACTTTGTTTCAACCCACCTGTGACCTGCGTTTTGGTTTTGACGTTGGAGCACTGCTCCTTCTTTGTTATTTGTACTACCCTAGAGCAGGGGTGGGGAACCTATGTCTGGAGGGCCGTTTACGGCCCTTGAGGCCGTTTTATCCGGCCCCCGACATAATTTTAATGTTATGCAGCTTCACATGAAATATGAAATATTTTGTACAGGAATCTTAGAAATTACATTTTCGCTATGATTAGGGTATACTCAGGGGACATAGAGAAGGTGGGGTCTGTTTTAAAGGTGGCTGCCTTCAATATAGGCCTAAAGTGCAGGGGGAAATCCTGGTTTGTGTTCATAGTACGGCCCTCTGAGGACTTGTACGGCCCTTGGAGGAATTTGAAGTAGCCCTTTGAATGAAATAGGTTCCCCACCCCTACCCTAGAAATGTGATAATTAAAACAATGATCACCCTTTATCCGTGTTTTGTCCCTTCTATGGTACCATTTGTAATGGGTCATTACAAAGAAGAAATTAAATTAAACGAAGGATGTGTGACAGCTGCATCTCCTTTCGTTATCACCGGAACTTGGATGGGCGATCTTGGTTTAAAAAATTGTCATACTGACAGGGATGTCTTGGTATACTGACAGGGCTGTCTCAACCTCAAATTAGACTGGCATAGTCGTAAAATTAATCTGTGTAACACATTCCTGTTACACAGGGTTTGGTGTTTTGCATATGACTGAACTACCATGAATGTGTCATTGAGAAAAGTTCAAGAAGGTAGAGAATGCGCGCACATCAGTGGTACAGGTGCTGGACAAAATAAAGTAACTGAAGGTTGCACTTGAAAAAGGACGAAGGTCCGAAACGTCGTGCAAATAAATCACTGGGAGCATTAAACTGTTGCGGACTTCTATCATTTACTTCATTTAGAAAACCAGATACCGGTATATTGATATATGGAAGTGTAAGCTGTTTTTTTTTATTCTGAGTTGCCTTGGTGGAGGTTGTACTGTCTGATCAACTTAGCTAATAATATATTATTACATTCTGGTTAATAATACATTTCATTTAAGTGCGTACATGGTTACTTAACCATGAAAAGACAAATAAATAGCATATTATTACTTAACAAATTGATAAGTAATGTATAACTGTTGGTGTTTGGCTGAGCATAACTAACAGTGAATTAATTCATGACTATTAGTGTCTGTAGCGTTGGTTGAACATAACTATTTTGTTTTCCCAGGTTTGAAAATGGTCTAGCTAAAAATGGAACACCTGTGGTGTTCAGGTCGTTTCCAAATCGGATATTGAAAAAATGGGTTAGAAACAGTTATTAGGCCTACTACCAACACATGACATGAATCACAATTGTTCTGCAGGACAAAGTAGAGTGAGTCAGCTCATCTGCTCAAGAACAGTTATGTGTCATGTTTTTGATGTAAAATGAGAGTGGTCCCTAAAATCCCACAGAGAACGCATTGTAATCTGGACAAGCAGGCTGATGTGGGGGTGTTTTGATATAAAAGGATCTCGGGTCCACATCAAATACATTACAGCAAATATGCTGACCCGAACTCAAGGGAAGATAAACAGGAATTGAAGACATAATAATAAGAATAATAAAAGCTGTGTATCTTACCAGCAGTACAAAGATCATGGGTCCTTGGTAGATGTAGTCTGTGTAGACACCAGCCCGCTTTCCAAACCAGCACCTGCAGCGCAACACAGCAGAAAAACAAGCTAATCACTCATCACCTTCCCCAAGATGAGCTAATCACTCATCAGCTTCCCCAAACATGATGAAATTAACACTCGGGACACATGGAAGCAAAATTAGAAACACGAAGGCAAAATTCCGTGTTCCATTCTGACAGCTGGCATTAAACATGTCGTAGCGGCGTATTTGATTGCTAAAAAATCACTCCTCATTTGCACAAGATTCAACTTGTCTCAACGTCTTTACTGTGCTTGTCTCTCCCCCTCTTTGCTGCTATTCAATTGCCATATACATTATTATATGTGTTTATCTTGCCCCTCTTCAGAGTGTGAATGTTTGTAAACGGGAAAACTTTCTATAGGGATGAATGCCATATGTAATTTCACTTCACAAATTCGCTTGGATGCGTCCCTGCTTGAAGCCAGCGCATTTGAGGCCTCCGAAATGTAATCAAGTCATGTACATACTGTATAACAGTGTTGGCTGAGAAGTTCAGTGTTATGCTGAGGATCATTGTTAGATATGAAGAGCTTCGTTGCAAAATGACATCCATTTTAGAACAATTTTGCAAGTTCACATTTTTTTTATTGGGCATGCATTTTATATAGTCAAGGATTAATGTTGTGATTAATGTGTAAGTGCATGCATGCACAATTTTTGTCCATTTTGTTCGACCCGTGATTTTGTTCCGCATTTTTATTTTGGCCCTCAGTCAATTTGAGTTTGACTCCCTTTTGACCAAGGGTCATTTCTCCTCCCAAGACATCAGGGAGAGCAGGCCAGACCACGCACCCCCAGCCAAGGGACTCAGGCCCTAGGGCAGGGCTTTTCAATTAAATCTCAGCGAGGGCCAGTTTTTAAAGTTCCTCCCATCAAAGGGGCCGAACATGGATTATGTATGTATTATAGTTGCCAAGTTTGCCCCTGGGCAACACACTTATAGGGCCCTTCATACGGCCTGTTTTGGTCACAATAGGGCCCCCGCTACCAACACAGGAGGGCCCAGGGGCAAATGCCCTGCTTGCCCTCCCTATATCTCCGCCCCTGCAGTGACCATCCAATTGCTCTTCGCACTCTGCAAGTTGCTGCCAGATCCGTGGTAATGTGGCCCTCTGATAGTGGCCAAGGGAAAATGTGACCCCCCTACTTATCATGAAAGTTGCCCATTCCTCCCCTAGACCCAGGAAGAGGTGCAACACATAGGGATCTTTGCCTTCGTACAGTACAGCAGCAGGGCAAACATCCAGCTCATAGGGCTCCCTGCAAGCCCCCAGCCCAGGGCACAGAGCAGTTAAAGCAAAGATGTTCTTAGTAGTGTAAGATGATTCAAACTCCGGCCACCCGATTCAAAGAAGTGTGGCTCAATTTTGGTCTCCTAAGGCAGTGTTTCCCAACCAGGGGTACGTGTACCACTAGGGATACATGAGCACCCTGCAGGGAGTCCTTGGACTTGGAGCATAGTCACATGGGGATAGAGGAAGAGATGCAGAGCAGAAGTTAAGCCAGGGTACTCATGGCACCAGGTCTCTAAATTAACTTTTTTCATCACCAGCCAAAATGGCAAGTAGATGTTAATTCTACTAGCCAAACACACACTCACTGATGGGTGAATATAGCTGATAAGCTGGTCTTTTTCACCAGCCAAACTGAAATTTCACCAGCATTTGGCCTGGCGGGTGTTAATTTAGAGGCCTGCATGGCACAACAAAAAGGCTAAGGGGGTGCGCAATACAAAAAAAGGTTGGGAAACATTGTCCTAAGGGGGTGTCGCCCCCTTCTTCTTCTTCTCTTTCTGTGGCATTTGGTGACGGCTTGCATAAGATGTGCGCTACCGCCATCTACAGTGTCAAGGGAACCTAATTTTATCTTCAAGCTAAAGCCTCCAAAGGTCTCCTAAAGGGGTGTT
Organism: Engraulis encrasicolus; assembly: GCF_034702125.1. Classification (NCBI taxonomy): domain Eukaryota; kingdom Metazoa; phylum Chordata; class Actinopteri; order Clupeiformes; family Engraulidae; genus Engraulis; species Engraulis encrasicolus. The sequence goes on along the minus strand of NC_085858.1, from coordinate 43,163,738 downwards.
CACATGACATCACATGGATCCAGGAAATGCCCAGGCTCTTTGATTTAAGAGTGCATTCCAATATGCACACTCCCGTCCTCCACTTGTGCTTGTGGCCTCGTTCTGCCTCCTAGTCCGTCTCAGTGGAGAAAACAAAGTTTCCCAGCTGTTAGCCTAGCCACGACAACTTTTGGGGGACTGTTTTTCACTCACCATCCCAATTACAAATGAGAAAAGGACAATAGAATTGTGCTTTTGCAAGATATTGAATTAATTTTCTGTCGTCAGTGACATTATCATGAGGTCACAAGCAGGCAAGTGAGCAAGGGAAGACAGAAGTCTGCATATTGGAATCCACACTAAGTTTGCCCCTGGGTCACTTAATGAGTCCACCACCAGAGGGCCTCACGACATACCAAACAAATAAACCACAGCAGAAAATATCTGAGGTTCACCTTTCAGGATGCTGCGTATGAATTCACAAAAATACCGTTTGGTTGGTTACACCCAAACACCCCACCTGTTCACCAAATGTGTTGAAGCACTCAGACACTGGGGCTTCAGCCTCTTGGCATTTATGGACGATTATCGCCTTTGCTGCCCAGCGAGAGCACAGTCGAAGTGAGACACTCGTCTCGCAGACTAGTGTCACACCTCAAACGTGGTCTTCAGTATAAACTTGACCTTGAGCTCTCTGAGTCCATGTCGGGACATGAAATACCCTGGGGGTCAGGATGAATTCTCCTATTACGCTACACCAGGCAATTCTTGCACCAGGACTATATAATAAAGTCATCCAAGAGCAACGGGAAAGAGTGGTGGAAAGCATCCCAAAACGCATGAAAGCTGTGATTACAAGTCATGCTTATTCCACCAAAGATTGATTTCTGAACTCCTCCTAAGGTAAAACATTACTATTTTGTTGTTTTAAAGTGAATATCAGGTTTTGAGATCTGAAAACATTTGTCTTCTGTGTTATTTTGACTATTTCATTATATTAAAACTGTAAGTGACAATATTTTCATTGGAAATTCAAAGGTAATGTTATCATTAGTTTATAAAATGAAACAACAATCTTTATTTTGGTAACAAACAAATGCTAATAAGTAGAGATGCACTGGATCCGGTTCCGGATCCGGATCCGGCAGGATAATAGGGTTTTTCACAGGATCCGGATCCGGTTCCAGGATCCAGGATCCGATAGCCGAGGCTTTTCAGTCAAAATAGTTTGAGCCAACGTGATAAAAAGGGCCCACGTGTGCGAGTAGGCTATGTGTTTCAACCCTTTCGTAGGATCCGGTATCCGGTTCCGGATCCGGCAGGATCTTAAGCAGTGGATCCGGTATCCGGCAGGATCCTAAAAATCAGGATCCGGTGCATCTCTACTAAGATCAGAAAAACAGCTAATTTAATTTTTATATTACAGCATATCTGCCATTTTGGATGTGGGGAATTTCCACCTCAAGAAAAAATGGAAACAAGTAGTTTAGAAGACTATGGGGGATTTTAGAGCATTAAAAAACATAAATGGGAAAAATATATATGATATAGTATATGATATATATGATATACGTAGTTCTTAAACCTGATTTTGCTGTATAATATAACTAGATCACTAAATGGAAATGAAACAACTTGCTATTCACTCACTTCTCGTTGTCATAATACAGCTTTCCAATCGACCAGGCCACTATAATCGGCAACGGAATACCTGCAAAAAAATAGTAAGGAAGTTAAATGAATCACAACAAAAACATTTTGCCTGAATGTGTTGCATTTGCTTACAAGCAATGCACAATGAATTCAATGTTTTATTTACTGATGAGCACTAAGGACAGATAACCTTGACAGTGATCATGGGTTAATGGATGGAGGAAGACAACAAATAGCACAATAGCACTTATAACATATTTTTTGTACCTCCAAGCTAGCATGAATCATTGAAATGGATGGAACTACTTAACTAGTGTAATATCACCAGGCTCAGAACAAAATCTCTGTCATAACAATGGCACACAAAATGATCAGGGATTGATCTTGATGATGTTAGCTAAGTTTTAAAAGGTAGCCTACGGTACATACAGTGCCCTCCATAATCATTGGCACCCCTGGTTGAGATGTGTTAAAAGCCTTAAAATAAATTCAGTGTTTATTGCAGAAGAATACTGTCACACTGAAAATTGTAGGAAAATGTAGCCTTCAACTCAAATGAATTGTAGGAAAATAAAAAAAATCCCTGACTAAAAAATAATTATTTTTCATTAAATCACCTGTTCCACAATTATTGGCACCCTTAACAATTCCCAGGAAATAAATATAATTGAAGCATTTCTGTCATTTCTACAGTAGTTTACAAAGTTTACCAGAGTATGTAGGAACATTTAATTAGTAATTCATCACTTCCTGTTTCCCTGGGGTATAACTATGACGTGACACCGAGGCCATTTCTCTTATCCACTCTTAAACATGGGAAAGACAAAGGAACACAGCATACAAGTGAGGCAGATGTGCGTCGACCTTCACAGGTCAGGCAGAGGCTACAAGAAGATTGCCACTCAACTGCAGCTGCCCATATCTACTGTGAGAGGAATAATTAAGAAGTTCAAAACAACTGGAACAGTGGTAAACAAGCCTGGACGAGGACCCAAGTTTATTTTGCCACCACGCACAGTGAGGAGGATGGTAAGAGAAATCAAAATATCTCCAAAGCTCACTGT